>NC_140234.1:13701504-13756504 GCF_949987555.1 Borostomias antarcticus
GACGCTCTTTCCCGCCCACTTCGCTCTTGGCGCCGCTGCGTGGAGCAATACCAAGAAGCCCCAGCTTCCCAGGGCGCGAGACCGACAAGCGGCTACCCTCTCCGACCGCATGTACGTCCTCGCTGCCCAGTCCACAGCCGCTGTTTCCTCCATCTCCATCCTGGTCACTACCTTGGCATCGGAGTTGAGCAGCGGCGCCTCGCCATCGCCCGAACGGGTTCCCGACCTCCAAGCTGCGGCTGGAGCGGCCATGCAGCTCTGCGATGCTGTGGTGCACCATCGCCTGCTGTGGCTGGGCGTCTCCTCTGTGAACGACACAGCTCGCACGGCTCTGCTGAACGCTCCCATCTACCGGTCCGGGCTGTTCGGCTCTGCCGCCGGGGAAACCCTGGAACGCCTCGGCAAGGTCGAAGAGCAGTCCAAGCTGGTGGCCAGGCATCTCGGGGTCAGGAGGACCCCGTCTGCTGTCGCCCATGCCCCCGTGAAAAGGAGGAAGAGGAAGGCGAGGTTCGCCCCCCCGAGGGCTGCCCCCGGTTCCCCTCCCGCGAACCAGCGATCTGCTCAGGCTTCCCACGCTCCTTCCACCGCTCGCCAAGGTCCTGCAGCGCAGTGGAAGAGGAAGAAGCCCGGCACTTCTGCGTGACAATTAACATCTGATCAGGCTGCCATTGGGGCGGCTGTGGCTCAGTGGTAGAGCGGGTCGTCCAATGATTGTAGGGTCGGTGGTTCGAATCCCGCCTCCTCCTGTCCACATATCGAAGTGTCCTTGGGCAAGACACTGAACCCCAAATTGCTCCCAATGAGCAGGTTAGCACCTTGCACGGCAGCTGCCGCCATTGGTGTGTGTATGTGTGTGTGAATGGGTGAATGAGAGGCCATTGTAAAGCGCTTTGGATAAAAGCGCTATATAAGTGCAGTCCATTTACCATTTACCATTGTTCCCTATGGCCCTCCCCTCACATTAGAGGATGGTTGTGGTCCCTGTATTAGGGGTTTCCGCAATAAAGAGCATATTCCTGTGTAAACCGGTGGTCACTTGTGTCCTTTCCATGCTCGACAGTCTGATGCTATGGTTAATGTGTCTCTGGTTCTGAGCTGGTTGCGCCTGCCCCTCTGCTCTCTGCCGAGAGAATTAAGTCTGTGGAGGGTAAATGGTAAATGGACTGCACTTATATAGCGCTTTTCCACCTTAGCGGCACTCAAAGCGCTTTACAATGGCCTCTCATTCACCCATTCACACACCAATTGCGGTAGCTGCCATGCAAGGTGCTAACCTGCTCATTGGGAGCAATTTGGGGTTAGGTGTCTTGCTCAAGGACACTTCGACATGTGGACAGTCGGAGCTGGGATTCGAACCGCTGACCCTTCGATCATTGAACGACCTGCTCTACCAACTGAGCTACAGCCGCCCCTGTAGCGCGATTCTGCCCCGTTATCATGTCTCAAAAACGCTACGGGCCAGTTCATCCACTCAGTTAGCTAGCGCTATTCAATACAATATGATATACACCACAATCTACAGTGATGCACACAATGGGAGAGGAGAGGGAAGTGAGAGGAGGAGAGGTGGGGGGGAGGAATGAGGCATCCTGCATTTTCAGGAAAGATTTTGACTTGTATGTGTGGGTGGAGCTTTCTTCTAATTGCCCCACTCTTGAGACTCTGTGTGACATCGGCTGGCCATACAATGGGAAAATACGATAGAATGTATGATTATGAAACATCCTGAAGTATTTCAACACTGTCTCCTTTTCTTGGAATCTGAAAGTGTTTAAAGGTCTTTCTAGAGTTCCACTCACAGCTTTCTAGAAACTGGCATCACTGGACACACTTTACAATAAGGGTCACAAAAAACATTAGTTAACTGTTAACTAATGCTTATTTAGGGTTAGATTAGATTACTATGTTAATTAATACCTTAGTTAAGGTTAGGGTTAGGGTTAGGTGAGTTAGCCTTAGTTAACATAAATAACATTAGTAAATGGTTAATAGAGACATTAGTTAACTGTTACTTAATGCTTAATAATGCATTAACTAATGCATATTAATGTACCCTTATTGTAAAGTGTTACCGCATCACTCAAGTACTTTAGGCAGCAGCCAGAGAGCGGATGAAACTCACAGAAGGAACAGTAAAGGTAAACACTGCAGGGTGTGTGAATGAAATTCAAGTCTCACCAATGTGTTTTCCTACCTGACTGTTGTTCTAACTTTGTAGTTCGTTCCTCTAGAATCAGTCTGTTAAAACTACAAATTGTTCCTGTGTGACATCACTTCCCTGTCCTCTTCATCCTGAAACTGTCACTTCTTTTTTCCCGTTATAAGGTATTACTCACTCTTTCCACACTCTTGACTAGGATACACTTCCTGTTTAGAGTCCGGTTTGCAAATTGTAACATAGAATAAAACTATTGTCTCTTGTTTGAAACCAGTTTGAATCGACCACATCGCGTGTTCTTTGAAATCTACCTTAGACCAAGTATATAAATACTTTCATAGGTGTTTATGTTTTTCATAGAAAAAGAAAAAGTCTGCACTCTGTAGCACATATAGAACTTTTCAGGAGTTTTATTAACGTTTCGGTCCACTGACCTGAAGGTAGTTCTATATGTACTCCAGAGTGCAGACTTGTTCTTTTTTTCCTATGTATAGCTCCTGCCATCACCTGTGTGTGTGTGTGTGTGTGTGTGTGTGTGTGTGTGTGTGTGTGTGTGTGTGTGTGTGTGTGTGTGTGTGTTGGCCAGGGCCACTGGAACTCTAAAGCCCAATTTATGCTTTGTCAACATTTTTATGAGCAACATGTTTTAAGAAGCAATCAGGGATGTTAACAATTAATCGATAAGCCATTCATGGTCGCCAAGGATTTGCTCGAGCTCATTAAATTTACTCGATCTACGATCTACTAGACCACGTTGTTTGATAGTAGACCATGTTGTTTGATAGTAGACCATGTTGTTTGATAGTAGACCATGTTGTTTGATAGTAGACCATGTTGTTTGATACTAGACCATGTTGTTTGATAGTAGACCATGTTGTTTGATAGTAGACCATGTTGTTTGATAGTAGACCATGTTGTTTGATAGTAGACCATGTTGTTTGATAGTAGACCATGTTGTTTGATAGTAGACCATGTTGTTTGATAGTAGACCACGTTGTTTGATAGTAGACCATGTTGTTTGATAGTACACCATGTTGTTTGATAGTAGACCACGTTGTTTGATAGTAGACCATGTTGTTTGATAGTACACCATGTTGTTTGATAGTAGACCATGTTGTTTGATAGTAGACCATGTTGTTTGATACTAGACCATGTTGTTTGATAGTAGACCATGTTGTTTGATAGTAGACCATGTTGTTGTGTGATAGTAGACCATGTTGTTTGATAGTAGACCATGTTGTTGTGTGATAGTAGACCATGTAGTTTGATAGTAGACCATGTTGTTTGATAGTAGACCATGTTGTTTGATAGTAGACCATGTTGTGTGATAGTAGACCATGTTGTTTGATAGTAGACCATGTTGTTTGATAGTAGACCATGTTGTTTGATAGTAGACCATGTTGTTTGATAGTAGACCATGTTGTTTGATAGTAGACCATGTTGTTTGATAGTAGACCATGTTGTGTGATAGTAGACCATGTTGTTGTGTGATAGTAGACCATGTTGTTTGATAGTAGACCATGTTGTTTGATAGTAGACCATGTTGTTTGATAGTAGACCATGTTGTTTGATAGTAGACCATGTTGTTTGATAGTAGACCATGTTGTTTGATAGTAGACCATGTTGTTTGATAGTAGACCATGTTGTTTGATAGTAGACCATGTTGTTTGATAGTAGACCATGTTGTTTGATAGTAGACCACGTTGTTTGATAGTAGACCATGTTGTTTGATAGTACACCATGTTGTTTGATAGTAGACCACGTTGTTTGATAGTAGACCATGTTGTTTGATAGTACACCATGTTGTTTGATAGTAGACCATGTTGTTTGATAGTAGACCATGTTGTTTGATACTAGACCATGTTGTTTGATAGTAGACCATGTTGTTTGATAGTAGACCATGTTGTTGTGTGATAGTAGACCATGTTGTTTGATAGTAGACCATGTTGTTGTGTGATAGTAGACCATGTAGTTTGATAGTAGACCATGTTGTTTGATAGTAGACCATGTTGTTTGATAGTAGACCATGTTGTGTGATAGTAGACCATGTTGTTTGATAGTAGACCATGTTGTTTGATAGTAGACCATGTTGTTTGATAGTAGACCATGTTGTTTGATAGTAGACCATGTTGTTTGATAGTAGACCATGTTGTTTGATAGTAGACCATGTTGTGTGATAGTAGACCATGTTGTTGTGTGATAGTAGACCATGTTGTTTGATAGTAGACCATGTTGTTTGATAGTAGACCATGTTGTTTGATAGTAGACCATGTTGTTTGATAGTAGACCATGTTGTTTGATAGTAGACCATGTTGTTTGATAGTAGACCATGTTGTTTGATAGTAGACCATGTTGTTTGATAGTAGACCATGTTGTTTGATAGTAGACCACGTTGTTTGATAGTAGACCATGTTGTTTGATAGTAGACCATGTTGTTTGATAGTAGACCACGTTGTTTGATAGTAGACCATGTTGTTTGATAGTAGATCATGTTGTTTGATAGTAGACCACGTTGTTTGATAGTAGACCATGTTGTTTGATAGTACACCATGTTGTTTGATAGTAGACCATGTTGTTTGATAGTAGACCATGTTGTTTGATAGTAGACCACGTTGTTTGATAGTAGACCATGTTGTTTGATAGTAGACCACGTTGTTTGATAGTAGACCATGTTGTTTGATAGTAGACCATGTTGTTTGATAGTAGACCACGTTGTTTGATAGTAGACCATGTTGTTTGATAGTAGACCATGTTGTTTGATAGTAGACCATGTTGTTTGATAGTAGACCATGTTGTTTGATAGTAGACCATGTTGTTTGATAGTAGATCATGTTGTTTGATAGTAGACCATGTTGTTTGATAGTAGACCATGTTGTTTGATAGTAGACCACGTTGTTTGATAGTAGATGGAGTAAATTTCACGTGCTCGAGCAAACCAGCAACCTGTTCTTCTTGTCTGTCCCTCCCTCTCTGCTCTCCCATGACCCTTCTAACCCCCCAGTAACAGGCTAGCCAGTGTACTCAGTGATCTTCGCATGCCATATCACATCTGGTCCAAGGGATGAACAGCAGGAGGTAAACACTGGCAGTTCGTGTTCTTTGCTTCCTATCACATGTCTACCGAGTTATATCACACACACACACACACACACACACACACACACACACACACACACACACACACACACACACACACACACACACACACCTTATTTCTTTCCGAAAAATCTAATAGGCTTTGGATCATGGAAAAAGGTCTGACTGTGAAATGGGAGCTGAAAGAACATTATATCCCCCCCCCCACACACACACACACACAGTGTGGGGGTGTGTGAACTCCTCCACAAAGAACACCAATATAAAAACATGTAGAACAGGTCGGATTGCTCTCCTGTCGTGTCTCTGACCAGGACTCGGACACTGGTCTCTGGGTCCCTCTGGTAGGGTTGCCCTTGGAGGAAGAAAGCAGAGCATGGGAGAAATACAGAGGAAAAATGTCCTTGGTGATACTCCTGCAAATGTATGTGTGTGTGTGTGTGTGTGTGTGTGTGTGTGTGTGTGTGTGTGTGTGTGTGTGTGTGTGTGTGTGTGTGTGTGTGTGTGTGTGTGTGTGTATGTGTGTGTACATTTCTCCGTGTCACCATATCATATGGTAAAATAAATAAAGCACCTTTACGCTGTAGTTGTCATGCCCTGCCCCCTAGTGGCCAATCCTATATTACAGCTGATGGTATACAGTTGCGCAGAAACACCACCAGGGGGCAACAGACAACAGTCAAAATGGAACCAGTTCTGTTTAAAGCCTGTGTCACATTACTCCTCCTCTCCAAGCACCTGACGACATAAACGGGCTCTGGCAGAGAAGAGGATCATGTTCCAGGGATAGAAGTGTTATCAATAGCAGGAAGAGAGGTTCTCCTCACACACACAGTGTGGGACTGCACTTATATAGCACTTTTATCCAAAGCACTTTACAATGGCTTCTCATTCACCCATTCATTCACACACCAATGGCAGCAGCTGATATGCAAGGGGCTAGCCTGCTCATTGGGAGCAATTTGGGGTTCAGTGTCTGTCATGCCCAAGGACACTTCGACATGTGGACAGGAGGAGGCAGGATTCGAACCGCCGACTCTACGATCATTGGACGACCTGCTCTGCCACTGAGCCACAGTAGCCCCTAAACATTACGAACTGTAGAGAGGAGCTACCTAGCCTTGTCTCTCTCTCTCTCTGTCTCTCTTTCTCTCAATTCAACTCAGTGCGCTTTATCATGAATGTAAAATTTAACACACACACGACATCAAACATTACCAACAGAGACAGGGGAACGTTTGTGTCTGTATACTGTATGCAATTATGCACGCAGATATGACAGAGGCTGAATACAATAATACATGTTATTCTCTCTTATGCATTGGATGTCAATGTCATTTTATTTCTATTATACCATTCATACAAATCAATGTAGCACATAGTGCTTTACATACAAAAGATGGATAAAAACATAATTCCTGTACACAATGAGAACAGACTTAAAAGAAACAGTGACAAATAAAATAATTCAAAACAAAAACAAACAAAAATAGAGAATAACATTTAGGAACAGTTCAATTGACACAAGTAAAGCTATGTGGTAAAAGCAATATTAAAAAGGTATGTTTTTACATCTCAAAAGAGCTTAAAAGTTACCATGATCTCACACAATCTCAGGTCCTCTGGCAGGGTGTTCCAAAGGCTGGGGGCGTAGAACTGAAGGCTGCCTCCCCATGCCTCTTAGTCCTGGCTCCAGGAACCATTAACCCTTTTAACCCTGAAAATAAAGTGACAACATTTCGAATATTAATTGGATTTTCCCTATAATACTAGAAAGCGCAGTTTCTCAGCTTTCAGCAAGTGTTGGAGTGAGGAATTTTTTAGATTTGTTAGATATTTTTAAAATGTTGCCGGTGACGTGGTCGTATTAAAAGGGTTAACAGCTCAGTGCCAGAGGAGCCTACTAGGTGTATATTTTAAAAGCATATCTGACATGTATTTACAGTAGGTGCATGATCATATATTGATTTATAGACTAATAAAAGAACTGAAATCTATTCTAAAACTGACAGGTAACCATGCAGTATAGTGATTTTAGTGACGTGAACGCTTCTGGTCTGTGAGAACACAGGCTGCAGCATTTTGAATCAGTTGGAGTTGACTAATTGCTTTTTTTGGTAGGCCAGACAGGAGAGCATTACAAAAATCCAACTTGCTAGTAACAAAACCATGCATTAGTCTTTCAGTATCAGTCTGGAAGAGGAAAGGTTTCACCTTGGCAATGTTTCTTAGGTGATACAATGAGGTCCTTGTCACATTCTTTGTATGGGCCTCAAAGCTAAGATCAGAGTCCAGCATGACACCTATGTTTCTGGCCTGGCATCTGGTATTTAGTGACTGTGTTAAATGCTCCAATAGTCTCTTTTCTTCACCAATGATCAATACTTCAGTTTTCTCCTGGTTTAACTGGAGCAAGTTCTGTGACATCCACACATTGTCAGCAATACATTCTACCAAACGGTTAACTGAGCAGTAGTCGAGGGGTATCACAGAAATGTAGAGCTGGGTGTCATCAGCATAGTTATGGTAGCTAATGATGTCGATTTTTCGTGATATTTGCTTTGACAGTGTAAATGTATGTTTGCCATGCCAATAAAGCCCTTTGAATTAAATTGAAACATGCTCATTTGTTAGTGTGTGTGCGTGTGCGTGTGTGTGTGTGTCTCCTCAACAGACACCCCTTCTCCAGCCTACTCAGTCAGAGTCAGTCAGTCAGCCATCCAGTCAGCCAGCCAGCCAGTCAATCAGTTAATCAGTCAGTCAGTCAGTCAGCCAGTCAGTCAGTCAGTCAGTCAGTCAGTCAGTCAGTCAGTCAGTCAGTAAGAATCAGTCGGTCAGTCAGTAAGTCAGTCAGTCAGCTCTCTGTGCTGCCTGCCACTCACCCTGCCTGCAGTTATTAACTCATGGAGGGCTGTTGGGCTCCGCCCATCACCCAAAAACAGGGCCCACCACCCTGTGCTGTCTATTTTTATGTCAACCATCTCTCTGGCATGACCTGAATGTTTGCGCTGTCACGCATATCGTCTGCCTGCCTTCACTGCCTGTCCTCCACAAGTCAGTCAGTCAGTCAGCCAGTCAGTCAGTAAGAATCAGTCAGTCAGTCAGTCAGCCAGTAAGAATCAGTCAGTCAGTAAGAGTCAGTCAGTCAGTCAGTCAGTAAGAGTCAGTAAGTCAGCCAGTCAGCCAGTCAGTCAGTCAGTCAGTCAGTCAGTCAGTCAGTCAGTCAGCCAGTCAGTCAGTAAGAGTCAGTAAGTCAGTCAGTCAGTCAGTCAGTCAGTAAGAGTCAGTCAGTCAGTCAGCCAGTCAGTCAGTTAGTTAGTCAGCCAGTCAGTCAGTCAGTCAGTCAGTAAGAGTCAGTCAGTCAGTAAGTCAGTCAGTCAGTCAGTCAGTCAGTCAGTAAGAGTCAGTCAGTCAGTCAGCCAGTCAGTCAGTTAGTTAGTCAGCCAGTCAGTCAGTCAGTCAGTCAGTCAGTAAGAGTCAGTAAGTCAGTCAGTCAGTCAGTCAGTCAGTCAGTCAGTCAGTCAGTAAGAGTCAGTCAGTCAGTCAGTCAGTCAGTCAGTCAGTCAGTCAGTAAGAGTCAGTCAATCAGTCAGTCAGTCAGTCAGTCAGTCAGCCAGCCAGTCAGTCAGTAAGAGTCAGTCAGTCAGTCAGTCAGATCTGATTAAATCTCTACCCAGCAGCACGTCCACATACAGAATATGTCCTGAATGAGAACACATTTACAGATGGAGAAATATCAACACACAAGCCTAGCTATGACAATTACTAATGGATTGTGTTATGTGTGCATGCTGTGTTTGTTCATGAGTGTGCGTGTGCATGTGTGCGTATGTGCATGTGTGTGAGAGAGAGAGAGAGAGAGAGAGAGTGTGTGTGTGTGTCAAGGTTATTATAGTTAACGAAAACTAACTAAAAAACTAAAACTAGGTGTGAAAAAACATTTTAGTTAACTGAAATAAAAATACAAACTAGACTTCACAAAAAAACGATAACTAACTAAAACTGTATTGTGTGTTTACAAAACTAACTAAAATAAACTACAATTATTGAGAAAATGTCTTTAGTTTTAGTCTTTTTCATTTCATACATAAGCCTAGTATTTTGGGTGGATATGAAGTCTATCCTCCATTTTTTTTGCTGTGCCCCTGCGCAGGAGTAACCTGACGTGCGCCAGATGGTTTGTTTCACACGGAGTGAAACAACGTGAGAAAGGATGGTCTCACGAGGCTAGCGCAGAAGAAAAAAAACTAAAACTAATACTGAAACTAATAAAAACGAAACTAAAACTAAACATTTTCTAAAAATAAAAACGAAACAAAACTAGCAAACCTGCTTTAAAACTAATCAAAACTAAACTGAAATTGAAAACAAAAAGTTAAAACAATATAAAAATAAAAACTAATGAAAAAAGCAAAACTATTAAACCTTGGTGTGTGTGCATGTATGAGTGTGAGTGTATGCGTGAGCTCAGACACATTCAGGAGGGACTGCCAGTACCAGGTGCCAGGGACGGTGCCAGGGAACATGGGTATCTGCCCCTCTCCGCCTCCTCTGCCAGCCTGCAGCAAGAACACATCCATCATGCCACAACACTGGCTTAGGAGACATGAGGTTATTATCAATCGGAACACTTGACATCAGAGTGTAACTAGTTAGTGGAAGCAGTCAGAGTCAGTCAGTCAGCCAGTCAGTCAGCCAGTCAGTCAGTCAGTCAGTCAGTCAGTCAGTCAGTCAGTCAGTCAGTCAGAGTCAGTCAGTCAGAGTCAGTCAGTCAGTCAGTCAGTCAGTCAGTCAGTCAGCCAGTCAGTCAGATCTGATTAAATCTCCACCCAGCAGCACATCTACATACAGAATGTATCCTGAATGAGAACACATTTACAGATGGAGAAATGTCAACCCACAACACATAAACACATCGATAATCAACAACAAGATGTTAGGCAATCTGAAATTAGGCTACATTTTGGAATATACAATACATTACAATCAGACTGACAAGTGATGGGATGTTTTGGTCAGACTGACTTGTCTTCTTCCTCTAGCATTGTGACACTGTCAGAGACGGGGGGGGGGGGGGGGCAGCAAGAGCGAGAGAGAGATAAAGAGAAGGAGGAGGAAGAAGACAACAGGCTGGAGAGAAATGGAGAAAGAGGGAGAAGGTCAGAGAAAGAGGAAGAGAGGGAGGAGCGCAAACTAACAGAAAGAGAGAGAGGGAGGGAGGTATACGTGCAGGACTGCACTCCTCAGTGTTTCATAGTCAGAGGGGATTCCAGTCCAACCACTGCTGTTCTTCTGTCCCTGACTAAAAAGGTGCAGCTCATAGAAGTAGCTGTCAGTAGATAAACAAGTTAACACCATGAATAAATCCAGACATTCCGTACACACCAACATGCTATGACATAAATCAATCAATCAAAGCTTTATTTGTATAGCGTATTTCATACCCAGAGGCAACACAATGCGCTTTACAGAGAACAAGGGAGGTGGGCATACGACCCACCTCCACATATTCCAGAGGGAAGCAAAAAAAACAGTAATCACCCGGGGGCCAGATAAGTGAGCTGTAAAAATTCTTCCCTGACCCTTCTCAACAAGGCGATCAAGCAAGCTCCAGGAGTATGTTTGTCTACCAGCTAAGAACATTTATAAAGCAATACATTACATTAAATTACATTTCAGAGTAAGAGAGGCTAAAAAAGCATCATAGGAGAGACATGGCAAATACTGGTGTGTGTTTGCTATGGCCCAGGCCTAAAGCCGGAAGTGGGCTGGTGTATGTCTGTGTGTGCGTGTGTGTGTGTTAACTAAATGCTACGACATCCACAGCAGACACAGGGGTATCTATCGGACTCCGGGAGGTCTGCTGGTGACAGTGGGGCATCCACTGGACCTGGTTAGAAGATAGGAGGGAGAGAGAGAGGCACTAGGGAGAGGGAAGGCAGAACAGGGTTAGTAGCACACAGAGCCATAAAAGCAACACAGATATTAAAACAGGCAACCTGGAGCAAGCTCCTGGAACATATTTGTTTAATGGCTAAGAACATTTATAGAGCAATACATTACATTAAATGAAATTTTCAGAGCAAGAAAGGCTAAGAGCATCAGGCCTAAGCCGGATGTGGACTGATGTGTGTCTGTGTGTACATGTGTGTGTGTGTGTGTGTGTGTGTGTGTGTGTTAACTAAATACTACGACATCCACAGCTGAAACGGGGGTATCTATCGGACTCAGGGTGGTCTGCGGGCAACAGTGGGGCATCCACTGGACCTGGTTAGAAGATAGGAGGGAGAGAGAGAGGCACTAGGGGAGGCAGACATCACAACAACATCACAATACAGCACTACGCAGATGGGAGTTACTCTATTACTTTCTGACTGGAATAGGTTATAATATTAATTAGGGACAGAAATTGGCAGGGACCTACCGATTCAATACTATCCCGATGCTTACAGTAGGTGCCAATTCGATATTATTGCTATTGTGTAAGTAAAACAATTCGATATTACAATTTATTGTGAGTTTTTTTTAACACGGCCATGGAAAACAGTTGTATCATACCTTCTAATAGAACAGTCAAATTCATGTAGAGCTTTTCAAGTTTTTATCTCAGATTAACTTGAACAAGTTCTTAACATTAACATTAAATATTAAATATTATTTCTATCTTTCCAAGTTTTATTTCGGGCCTGGCTAATTCTTAACATGGATTCACAGGGCAGCCAGCAAATAGAGAAAATAAATAAGAATGTGCCCTATTATTGTCGAATGTATAGCCCCTTTAACTACATACAAACTGCACTACTGTGTTTCTAAAGCTGACAGTCACCTACAGTAACACCTAATAGCTCACTGCTATGTGAAGTATTGAAGCGTTCCTATCTAGTCGGAAGGAAATCATAAACGTATTTGCGGCAAACATTTTTCCCGCTTCAAGTAAAATAATAATTACAAAAATAATGATTTACTAAATCGATTTTGAGGCAACGTGGCGATTTAAAAATCGTCACACACAAAAAATCACTAATACTAACTAACTAACTAATACGATTTGTTTCCCCATTCCTAATGATATGAATTGTTAGAGCGACAATTACTAATGGATTGTGTTGTGTGTAAACAGTATGTGTTTGTTCATGAGTGTGCACGTGCATGTGTGCGTATGTGCATGTGTGAGAGTGTGTGTGTGTGTATACTGTATGCATGTGCATAGGTGAGTGTATGCGTGAGCTCAGACACATTCAGGAGGGACTGCCAGTACCAGGTGCCAGGGAACATGGGTATCTGCCCCTCTCCGCCTCCTCTGCCAGCCTGCAGCAAGAACACATCCATCATGCCACAACACTGGCTTAGGAGACATGAGGTTATTATAAATCGGAACACTTCACATCAGAGTGTAACTAGTTAGTGGAAGCAGTCAGAGTCAGTCAGTCAGTCAGTCAGAGTCAGTCAGCCAGCCAGTCAGTCAGTCAGTCAGTCAGCCAGTCAGTCAGTCAGTCAGTCAGTCAGTCAGTCAGTCAGTCAGTCAGTCAGTCAGTCAGAGTCAGTCAGTCAGTCAGTCAGTCAGTCAGTCAGAGTCAGTCAGTCAGTCAGTCAGTCAGTCAGTCAGAGTCAGTCAGTCAGTCCGTCCGTCCGTCAGCCAGCCAGTCAGTCAGTCAGTCAGTCAGTCAGAGTCAGTCAGTCAGTCAGTCAGTCAGTCAGTCAGAGTCAGTCAGTCAGTCAGTCAGTCAGTCAGTCAGTCAGTCAGTCAGAGTCAGTCAGTCAGTCAGTCAGTCAGTCAGTCAGTCAGTCAGATCTGATTAAATCTCCCCCCAGCAGCACATCTACATACAGAATGTATCCTGAATGAGAACACATTTACAGATGGAGAAATGTCAACACACAACACATACACACATCGATAATCAACAGCAAGATGTTAGGCAATATGAAATTAGACTACATTTTGGAATATACAATACATTACAATCAGACTGACAAGTGATGGGATGTTTTGGTCAGACTGACTTGTCTTCTTCCTCTAGCACTGTGACACTGTCAGAGACGGGGGGGGGGGGGGGGGGCAGCAAGAGAGCGAGAGAGAGATAAAGAGAAGGAGGAGGAGGAAGACAACAGGCTGGAGAGAAATGGAGAAAGAGGGAGAAGGTCAGAGAAAGAGGAAGAGAGGGAGGAGCGCAAACTAACAGAAAGAGAAAGAGAGAGGGAGGTATACGTGCAGGACTGCACTCCTCAGTGTTTCATAGTCAAAGGGATTCCAGTCCAACTGTGTACCAATTGATAACCTGCAGCAATAACACATCCATCATGCCACAACACTGGCTTAGGAGACATGAGGTTATTATCAATCGGAACACTTGACATCAGAGTGTAACTAGTTAGTGGAAGCAGTTAGAGAATGAATAGCATGCATAAAACTTTACAGTAGCCTACATAAAAGTGTAGTGCAGCAGTTTATGAATAGGTTATGGAGCTAACACAAAACTGGAGTGTAGATTATAAAAGCATTGGTGAGAAAAACAACATCTGAATAAAGCTAACACAGACAAAGGTCAGCATGAATCTACGATAAAGGGAATCGTTAGGGGATCATATAGTAGGGCTCTAGGCTTGTGTGGGGCCCTAAGCCCTTTGTTTACTTACGGCTGGGCCCTGGTGGCGGGGTTGCCCAGTGTCACGGCCCTATCAGTCTGTCCTCACGCGGCGTCAAGGCTCCTCCACTGACAGCACAAAGTACACCAACCAGCACCACTCGATCCGGCGCTGACGCATTCTGTCAACCAGTGAGTGACGACCAGGAATAGATTCGTTTTTTCGTGTTTTTTTTTACTCAGTATCAGTGACTAAGCATTTTACTGTAGATGTCATTATATTTACTTCAAGCTATATATATATATATATAATCAGTATTCCTCAACATAGTTTAAAGGCCTGACTTGTAAATGTGTATCAGACGAGCATGGCTTGTCGTGACTTGTGTCACAACACCCCTCTGTCTAATCTAGTAGAGTGACCCAGGAACAAATCCGGTACAAAGCCACCGGCTCTACAGTAGTGGTCATGTCATAGAAATCACCTCCCTCAACCTTTCACATAGCTGTGCTAATCTAATTCATGACAGGATGACCTCCAGGAGGTCAACACACCTAGACGTTGTCTACTCCAGAATAACCATCCTTTGTCCCATTGTCCCTGCAAGAATTACCGCCTTTTCTCATGTCAGGTGTCTGTATTCTCGACCCCTGTTGATGACACCTGACGTGTACAATGGGTTAGCCAATAACATCCTGGAAGCGCCATACCTGTGTATTGCTTGAATATAAGGCTGCGCAAGACCAGACTGGGGCACTTCACTTGGATAAACCACTCACGTGCGTTGTCCTGAAGTCCTTGCGCTCGTATGTTTTCTCAATACACCAGACTTAACCTGTTTGAGCGAATCTTGGCAAATCCTTTTTGACTAGATCAGTTAAAAATCTTCTACAGTCACATCATGGTTGCAGATTAAACACCTACAGAGATTAACGCCATCTACGCGAAGACCTAATTAGATCTGTAAACACATAAATGGGTGTGTGAATGGAATAGTATATTGGTCTTCCTAACTCAGCACACAAGGCTAACTCATCATACAAACCCACCTGGCATTTAAACATTGATTCACGGGTGATTCAACGTCATGTGACTATGTGAATCAACGTTGGATTAGGTTTTGATTTTGAAAGGTGAATTAATGTTGATATTGCGACGTTGTTCCAACATCTTACTCTTCAACATGGGTGAATTAAGGTCTTACAATCACTATTGAATATGTGTTGAATTTGAAAGGTGAATCAACTTTGAAATCCCAACTTTGTTTCAACGGCTTACTTTTCAACATGGGTAAATTAAGGTCTTTGAGTCAACTTTGCATCACTGTTGAAACTGCAACTTTGTTTCAACTTCTTAATTTTCAATCATGTAGCCACTGAGAAGAAAGGCGTGAACTTTTTACAATTTTATTTTACATTAGAATCAAGATGCACATGTAGGCCTACAACAGCAGTGAATGGGGTTGCAACACTGACAACTGTGCAAATAGCAACTACATCAATCCAACAATAATGTGAAAAATAAGTGTTTGTGGCACTGGCATGCACACACACAAACACATTTTGTAACATACTTCTATACAGCAATGCTACAGAAAAAGGCACTCACAGTCAATCTGCCGGCTGGTAACAGCTTTTAGCTTTCTAAACATACAACCTCTACAGCACAATACGACCCAGGATGTAGCCTATGTTAAAACGCCAAAGCAAAACCAACTCAGCTAGCAAGCTAAACATTATATTATACAACGGTTAGTTCTGGTTCTTGATTCTGATTGGCTGGAAGCCGTGTTGAAATACCTTGTAACACACACCTGGGACCGCATATCATTCCATTTTCAGTATTAACGCGCCTCCCATTTGATACAATGCATTGTAGTTGTTGTTGCTTGGCAACCCTTTTGTTAGGGGAACTATTTTGCGCGGCGGAATTGAGGGAATGATGCTTCGTTTTGAATAAATGTTAATATTTTACATTGCTGTGTGTTTATTTTACACTAATAGCTGTAGTAACCGTTGTAAAAAAGCAATAAACCACGAGAGGCCGTGTGTTATAGTGATTTTATAACAGCTAGGGGGGTTTTAGGCACTCCGTTTCGCGTCGCGCCTAACAACGCCCCCTAGCTGTTATAAAATCACTATAACACACGGCCTCTCGTGGTTTATTGCTTAAGTAACCTTACAATGTACAAGCAGCGGCAAAAGTTGGACAACAAGGGAATGACTGGCACATTGCTCAGCTTGTATAGTATATAAGTAGATACTAGCTACGTCCAGCTAGTGCGAGACAAACATTACACACGATGCACCGCATCAAATTTCCAAAGAAACTACGGTGTCCATAATAGGACATCCTCGGATGTCCACGAAAGGAAATTCGAATCTCATTGTTTGTGCAAGCGCAAAATAAGGATTTGTGACCAATACAATTAATTTATTGCAAAGATATGTAAAGTAAAACCTTCGTTGGGCCACTTTTTACCCATATTGTGCATTAAAGGGCGGTTGAAGACATCATGTTGACGTTGTTGTATATCAACATACAGATCTAAAACAGAATTTCAAAGTTGATTTATAAGTATTTTATCAACCTTTTTCAACCATTGAGCATTCAATATTGTTTCAAGGTTGAAACGACGACCGACATTAATCCAACTATATTTCAAAATTGAAGGTCGGTCGTGTGCCAGCTGGGAAAGGTCTCTCACTTGTTTACAGTGGCACTTGCTGCCAACGATATAATTCTCTCGGATTAGAACCAAACAGTAAACATTTTACTTGTGCATAAGGGGTTACTTTGTATCGCACGGGCCGCACTTCCACCTTGATCAAACCCCAAATGCTTTACAATGTTGTCATCAAATGTTTAATAATATTTTAGTTTATGTAATTTAGGCCTAGTTCTGCTTGCTATGTGGACTAGTGGCCCGTGTTTGTGTGCACGTGGAACTGACAGGAGAGGGCGTGGGGAAGGGGAGAGACGTCACCGGGTGTGTGTGTGTGTGTGTGTGTGTGTGTGTGTGTGCGGAGGGGGGGTGCCAGCGGAGAGAACTGCAGAGAAACAGAGAGTAGCCTACTTTTGGCAACCTAGAACCTTCCGTGACTTAAGCGGATAACCACTGCTTCCTCCTCGGTAAACGCATCCCGACCAAAATTCAATCACTGTTCGAAAAACATGGTTATTTATAACCGAAAAGAAGATCGGGTAAAACAGGCAGCTGGAGAATCCCGGAAATAACAGAGGTATAGGCTACATTCAGACGGTCACGTACGCTTCGCTAGCTTTACGTTAGCCTACTGATACTGTTGGTAAGCATATTCCACAGACCGATTATGCTATTTCTAATTTGCTATCACTTCCCTGACGCTTTTCAAAGTCCATTTCAGTCACGAAGCTGCTTTTTTAAGACACGAGAATCGAACTTTGATTGAAGGACTAGGCTACACGTGGATTTCCCTAGTTCAATAATAACGTGGGCAGCGTAGACGGCTAAACGATAGTAACATTTGGTCGCTTCAGAGCTCACATCTTGCTGTGTTCTCTAATTTATGCCTGAATGAAAATATGTTGTTTGCGTTTCGAAATGATCTATCTCACTAGATTATCTAAAAAATTACTTTTCATCAAAATTATGAGTTGGTCTACAAATTAAGCGACGTTTCTCTTATGCTTTCCAATTCAACGGCACCGAACAGTGCACATTATTAATTTAGAATAGGCTATGAAATATGAAAAGATTGTAATTTTACGGTCTATGAAGCGTTTAAAAAAGACCTAACGCTCGGTTTGCCTATCCCGGTGCTTGCTGTGCTCATGGTATGATCTATTTATACGACATGTAAATATAGCTGCTTTGACTCACTCTCATTACAGACACATAATGCAATATGCTCCTCTGTTTTCTTTAGAAACGTCCCAAGCATCACAACAGAAAAAGACTTGTTATCAGCTCTATGAAACTTTGCGACAATGTGTCTCTGTGCCTCTCGCACAGAGAAAGAGGCATTTGTGCTGCACACCCGATCTCTCGCAGGGGCTCCGGTAGAGAATGAAGCGAGGACGTGAGCTACGTGCCCCCGACGAGATGACATGGAGGGCTTGGAACGCACGGACCATCCAAGCTTTAAATCCAAGCTCTTCTCACGGAACCGTCAGTATTACCGCTGCGCAGGAGAGAGCAACCCACGGACAGCAACTTGCTCTCGGAGCGGTTGATATTATTCCGCATTTCAAACCCAGTATGGGACTTAACGGCTACTGTACGCCGCCGATGGGGAGCCCCACGGCCGCGGAGCTACTGGTGGATCTGGCGTCTCGAACCGTCACGCCCGGAATCACGGTCCTGCAGAAGCAGTCGAAAACCGGGCTCCCGCTGTATAACAGCGTCTCTCCCTCGGAGGGCAGCGGCGTTTGGGCGCAAACACCCAACGGTTACCCGCCGCTGACGACCCAAGGGGTGGCCGAGGTACCCGGCGGCCTCACCCAACCGCTGGGCAGCAGAGCGCAGCCCGAGGAGAGCGGAGAGACAGCGCAGCTTGACAGGTGTGCCCTGCTGATGACGAGGGAGGACCTGCTCCGGGTCAGGCAGCCGCAGCACCGCATATGGAGGGCCGGGGAGAACCGCGACGCGGGTTCGGGCTCGGGGACGGTCGTCAACGGATTTGCGGGGCCTTCGGGGTCGCTGGCGGCCAGGGCGGGGTTGGAGTCGGGACCTCTTTGCCCGCTTCCCGGCCCGACGGAGTTGGCGTCACCGGACTTGAAGCGGAGACGGGTGGCGGACGAAGGTGACCTGTGCGCCGCGGAGCCCTCAAAAACGGCCAGGGCCGCCGCGCCGCTCGCGGTCAGCGGCAACAACGCTAACAAGGGCAGCCGCAGCCACCCTGCCGCCGCCTCCTCCCAGCAACCCCTCCTCCCCACCATATCCACCTCACCCTCCCCTCACGCCGCCAAACTCCACCGCACGAACGGACACAAGGCGGCGCTGTTGAGCCCCTCCGCCGATTTACCCGCCTCCGGGTCGGACCTGATGGCGGAGCACATCGCGCTGCAGTACATCGTGCCCTGCATGAGGAGCTACGGCATCTGCGTCAAAGACAACTTCCTGGGGGCGGAGCTCGGCGGGCGCGTCCTGGAGGAAGTGGAGACGCTGAACCGCAGCGGGAAGTTCCGGGGCGGCCAGCTGGTCAACCAGAAGAGCATCCCCTCTGGGAACATCCGCGGGGACCAGATCGCCTGGGTGGAGGGCCGGGAGCCGGGGTGCGAGAGCATCGGGGCGCTGATAGCGCACATCGACGAGGCCGTCATGCACAGCGCGGCCGACGGGCAGCTGGGGGACTGCGTCATCAACGGACGCACCAAGGTGAGAGGGCAGGGAGGCTGGGGGAGACAGGTTTTGAGGAAAGAGATGGGGGATAATAATAATAACTTTATTTGTATAGCACCTTTCTTAACATAGTTACAAGGTGCTTTTACAGAATAAAATCCAGTAAACAAACTAAAAACAGCATACAGATTATCAAACAATAAAAAGAACAACAGACATCGATAAAGGAGAACAAGCAGAAGCACCAGGCAGTCATTACAAAGTGCAAAAAGCCATTTAAAACAAAAAAACGAATTATATACGTGTTAACTGAGCTGGCTAGTTTGAGGTCGGCTGGTAAGGGATTCCATGAGCCACTCGTCGTCATTGGCCAGTAGGTCTTGCTGGTCCCTGAAGACTCGCTCTCTCCGAATTCCTTCATCCACATCATCCAAAAGCAGCACATATAAAGCAGCCATTGTGCATCATTACGCTTCGGAATTGCATGCCTTTTTATACCCACCCACGGACATGATTATATGGAACAGGTGTGATTGTCATTGACAGTATATGAACCACGCACGTGATTGTTTGATTTCATTTCTGGGTATAGGAGACGATACAGGGATGATGTAGGGGCGAGGGCTCTTATTTCCCACAATGCTGGATGTCATGAAGACAGAACAGCCGATGACACATAACATCTAAGACAATTAACAGCACTCTTATCTGCCCGACTGAGGCATCAAACACGGGATCAGTTTAGCCCATTTCATTCATCAAATATGCATGGCGATTTCTAAATAGCCTAAGTAGCTTATAATAATGGGCGCCCTATGAATGTGGATTCCCGAGTCAAACAATGAGGCAATGAAACACCATCAACAGACAGCCTATTTCAGTGTAATACAGCTTATAGTGAATCATATTATCCTTATAATATATTAGCCAACACATTACCTGAGTAAATATGTAATGCACAACAGTGCACACTTATTTCTTGTTTTGGAAGGCTAGTGTGCGTCTAGGCGCTGTCACTCACCCCACAGTGAGAGGGCCTTCTCTACGACTAGAGTGATTGTTCTTCTACCAAAATTGGGATTTACAGCAGTGTAAATATGAAGGCGTTCACAAGTCATTCACAACAGTATTTGAATTATAGTAAATTGCTTTGAGCGCACAGCCTACACTGTCCACATTATTAGGCCGATTTTTGAGAATAAATAAATAAAGGAATCATTTCTGAGAATAAATAAATGATTATTGAATAATTGTTTAGCGATGACAGATCCAGTTGATTCTGATTCGGTTGGACTGTGCAACATATATGAGGTGTTAATTTGCAATATCCGATATATGTATTGTTCACAATGGTGTCAATTTCAAAGCGTTTCTCGGGTTTCTCACCTTTCTGCCATGAAGATCGCAGTCAGGGGCGGACTGGGGAAATAATTCAGGTCGGGCAACGTAGCCCCAGTCGGCCCACTGAGCAGGCTTTGTTGAGCGGGGGGGGGGGGGGGGGTACGTCCCGGTGGCCAAGCCGCCATTGATCGCAGTTTCTAATTTGGCCAGAAATGTGCGTACGCATGGGTCAGTGTGCTTGGAGGTGAGCACATTCTCTGCCATTCTTCCGTCAAGTTTGTTTTTTATGAATCCCAAAGTTTGCTCAGGAGTGGCGTACGCATTGTTTTGTGCGTACACAAGCTTTCTAAATGAGGCTCCTGGTCGGGTGCTGATCTAGTCCTGGTCTGGTGCTGATCTAGTCCTGGTCCTGGTCTGGTACTGATCTAGTCCTGGTCCTGGTCTGGTACTGATCTAGTCCTGGTCCTAGTCTGGTGCTGATCTACTCCTGGTCTGGTGCTGATCTGGTCCTGGTCTGGTGCTGATCTAGTCCTGGTCCTAGTCTGGTGCTGATCTAGTCCTGGTCCTGGTCTGGTGCTGATCTACTCCTGGTCTGGTGCTGATCTGGTCCTGGTCTGGTGCTGATCTAGTCCTGGTCCTAGTCTGGTGCTGATCTAGTCCTGGTCCTGGTCGGGTGCTGATCTAGTCCTGGTCCTAGTCCTGGTCCTGGCCTGGTACTGATCTAGTCCTGGTCCTGATCTGGTGCTGATCTAGTCCTGGTCTGGTGCTGATCTAGTCCTGGTCCTGGTCTGGTGCTGATCTAGTCCTGGTCCTAGTCTGGTGCTGATCTAGTCCTGGTCCTGGTCTGGTGCTGATCTGGTCCTGGTCTGGTGCTGATCTGGTCCTGGTCTGGTGCTGATCTGGTCCTGGTCCTGGTCTGGTGCTGATCTAGTCCTGGTCCTAGTCTGGTGCTGATCTGGTCCTGGTCCTGGTCTGGTGCTGATCTAGTCCTGGTCTGGTACTGATCTAGTCCTGGTCCTGGTCTGGTACTGATCTAGTCCTGGTCCTAGTCTGGTGCTGATCTAGTCCTGGTCTTGGTCTGGTGCTGATCTAGTCCTGGTCCTAGTCTGGTGCTGATCTAGTCCTGATCTGGTCCTGGTCCTGATCTGGTGCTGATCTAGTCCTGGTCTGGTACTGATCTAGTCCTGGTCCTAGTCTGGTACTGATCTAGTCCTGGTCCTGGTCTGGTGCTGATCTGGTCCTGGTCTGGTACTGATCTAGTCCTGGTCCTAGTCTGGTGCTGATCTAGTCCTGGTCTTGGTCTGGTGCTGATCTAGTCCTGGTCCTGGTCTGGTGCTGATCTGGTCCTGGTCTGGTACTGATCTAGTCCTGGTCCTAGTCTGGTGCTGATCTAGTCCTGGTACTGATCTAGTCCTGGTCCTGGTCTGGTGCTGATCTAGTCCTGGTTCTGGTCTGGTGCTGATCTAGTCCTGGTCCTAGTCTGGTGCTGATCTAGTCCTGGTCCTGGTCTGGTGCTGATCTAGTCCTGGTCCTAGTCTGGTGCTGATCTAGTCCTGGTCCTAGTCTGGTGCTGATCTAGTCCTGGTCCTGGTCTGGTGCTGATCTAGTCCTGGTCCTGGTCTGGTGCTGATCTAGTCCTGGTCCTGGTCTGGTGCTGATCTAGTCCTGGTCTGGTCCTGATCTAGTCCTGGTCTGGTGCTGATCTAGTCCTGGTCCTGGTCTGGTGCTGATCTAGTCCTGGTCTGGTACTGATCTAGTCCTGGTCTGGTCTGGTGCTGATCTAGTCCTGGTCTGGTGCTGATCTGGTCCTGGTCTGGTGCTGATCTAGTCCTGGTCCTGGTCTGGTGCTGATCTAGTCCTGGTCCTGGTCTGGTGCTGATCTGGTCCTAGTCTGGTGCTGATCTGGTCCTGGTCTGTACATGCCCCTAGCCGTGTACCACTGACTCACAGCAAAGCTGGTGTAACCCAGTTGAATAGGTTAAACTCACTTCTCAGTATAAATGTTGCCCACCTGCGCCATGGAATCGCTACCTTTTCAGTGGTGTAGCTGACTAAAGCGGCGTTCATGGTCACACATTGACAAGTCAGACAAGACGAAACCCAGCATGAGGGCGAGTGAGGGTGGAAGCAATACTGAGAGAGGGAGAGGGAAAGAGAGAGAGAGAATTATTGTGCGTACAGGTATAACGTGTGCTGTGTCGTCAGTAAAAGCGTTGGCCTGGTAACAGAGCCTGCCGGGTGACTCAGATCCTGGTTATCTGAGACGAGTTATGTCATCGGCCTCTCTGTCACTCATCTTACCCCAACCCCTCCCCCCGTCTCCCACTCTCTCTCCCCCCTATCACATTCTGGTACGTCTTATCAGTAGAGCTGGTCATTGCTAGAGCAGTCCAGATCAGTTACCACACTTTTTTCTCTGCTGCTCAACGCTCAGCTCTTCTGTGAGTCTTAGTACTTCAGCGGCAGTACGTCAGCGCTGTACTGTCTTTTTTTTGTGAGAGGGTATAGCAGCAGAAGACCTACTATGTCTAGGTGTTCCAGCACTTGTGACTAGTCCAAATGTGAACGATAGCATTAGCAATTAGCCTACCCAACTGTATTCTTCCTGATGTAGCATTAGCTTAGTAAACGGTTATCTACTCTAATGTATTCTCCCTAACGTAGCATTAGCTTAGCGTAGCGTAGCATTAGCGCAAGCATGGTGTTGAGTGAGTCAGAGCTGTTAGCCCACCACCCTCCTCCCCTGGGGTGCAGAGAACCACCCTCCATCCCCCTCTCCTTCCCTCCATTCTCTTCCTCAGCGTAGCCTTGTTGGGAGGAGCCTGGAGATTGGAAGCAGTCTGGGATGATTTCAACACAGTTCATGGCTCTTTGACATCATCTTGGTGAGGGTACTTAGAGGAACAAAATGGGTCATGCATGGGTCTGTAGGTTTCCAGGAAGAACCCTATTCATGTCCGTAAGGTGCTCTTTGGAATCCTTAATGGTTCTCTTATTACAAATGTTTTTTTTTACGGCACTCCTTTTTTCTAAGAGTGTAGGCTGGGCCGTCCCTTGTACCTCTGACCAGACGGCAGTCATGGCTTTGTGGTGAGGGGCGGAGGAGCAGAGAGGGGGAGGGGTAGGAGAGGAAAGCAGAGGAGAAGAGGAGGAGGTACAGTAAGGTGGAGTGCAGCTAAATCACAAGGTCCTCGTTTCCTCCTTGCTTCACTTCTTTATCAGTACGGAAAACTGGCTCTCCTCCTATCTATGATTTTTCCCTTCTGACTGGCTACTCTTATCTGCTTGGAATTCCAACCGATGGCAAATAGGACATACAGCACGTTCCCCCCACAGGTCTTCAACTCTTGATGGGTGCGGATTCTGGAGCCAACCGAGAAATCACTCTGGACCAGAGCCTTTCCACAGAGCTTTTTCTGAGCCTCCTATCTACCCTTCTGATTGGCTACCCTCCTATCTACTCTTCTGATTGGCTACCCTCCTATCTACACTTCTGATTGGCTACCCTCCTATCTACCCTTCTGATTGGCTACCCTCCTATCTACTCTTCTGATTGGCTACCCTCCTATCTACCCTTCTGATTGGCTACCCTCCTATCTACTCTTCTGATTGGCTACCCTCTTATCTACTCTTCTGATTGGCTACCCTCCTATCTACCCTTCTGATTGGCTACCCTCTTATCTACTCTTTTGATTGGCTACCCTCCTATCTACTCTTCTGATTGGCTACCCTCCTATCTACTCTTCTGATTGATTACACTCCTTTCTGCCCTCCGTATTGGCTACCCTCCTATCTGCCCTACTGATTGGTTGCTCTCCTATCTGCCCTCCTTATTGGCTACACTCCTACTGTAGCTACCCTTCTGACTGGCTAATTCAATTCCCAGTGCTGCTGCTACCAGACCATTGTACTCTACTTCTCGTCTTCCCTCTCTAGCTAGCTTGCCAAAATATTTCCCCTCCGTTTCCTTGGTAACAGGACCATGTAGAGAAGCTCTGCAGTTTGTGTGTGTGTGTGGGTGGCTGGGTGAGTGTCTGTGGGTGTGTGGGTGGCTGGGTGAGTGTGTGTGGGTGGCTGGGTGGGTGTGTGTGGGTGGCTGGGTGAGTGTCTGTGGGTGTGTGTGTGTGTGTGTGTGGGTGGCTGGGTGAGTGTCTGTGGGTGTGTGTGTGTGTGTGTGTGTGTGGATGGCTGAGTGAGTGTCTGTGGGTGTGTGTGGGTGGCTGGGTGAGTGTCTGTGGGTGTGTGTGTGTGTGTGGGTGGCTGGGTGAGTGTCTGTGGGTGTGTGTGTGTGTGTGTGGGTGGCTGGGTGAGTGTCTGTGGGTGTGTGTGGGTGGCTGGGTGAGTGTCTGTGGGTGTGTGTGTGTGTGGGTGGCTGGGTGAGTGTCTGTGGGTGTGTGTGTGGGTGGCTAGGTGGGTGAGTGTCTGTGGGTGTGTGTGTGTGTGTGGGTGGCTGGGTGAGTGTCTGTGGGTGTGTGTGTGGGTGGCTGGGTGGGTGAGTGTCTGTGGGTGTGTGTGTGTGTGGGTGGCTGGGTGAGTGTCTGTGTGTGTGTGTGTGTGTGTGTGGGTGGCTGGGTGAGTGTCTGTGGGTGTGTGTCTGTGGGTGTGTGTGTGGGTGGCTGGGTGAGGGTCTGTGGGTGTGTGTCTGTGGGTGTGTGTGTGGGTGTCTGCGTGTCCATTCCAACAATAATGCCACCCCAGCATCGGGCTCTGTCTCAGACCGGGGTGAACTGGATCGACACAAAACGGCTTCAGCGTGCAAAACCCAAACCCACACTCTATTGTGCTCAAGGAGAGAGAGAGAGAGAGAGAGAGAGAGAGAGAAGAGGTGAGATGAGGACACAGGCGGAGAGATATATAGCTGGGTTACGGGAGCAAGAGATGGAGTGTTGGAGGAGGAGAGAGAGGGGGCGGAGAGAGACAGCATGAAAGAGGAGAGGTGAGATGAGGACATGGATGAATGTCCTCGTCTCACCTCCCGGGAATAGAAAAAAGCGAGATGTATGCCGTTTAAATGAAGGTTTACGAGAGAGATGGAGGGATGGAGGAAGGGAGAGAGAGTGAGAGGAGAAAGAGACTGTAGTCAGGTTAGGGAGAAACAGACAGAGAAAAATATACGTCGGGATAAATCCATGTTTTGGTGAGAGGGGGAGATTAAGAGGAGGAGAGAGAGAAGAGGGAGAAGATGGAGTGAGAGGGAGAGAGAAGGGTTACAGACTTATGGAGAGAGAGAGAGAGAGAGAGAGTGTGAAGGAAGAAAGGATGTGAAAGAGGAGGTCGGGCGAGAGCAGGAGTGACGCAGCAGCAGCGTGTCCTAATGAGTCTGCAGCAGTGGGTTCTTACATACCCCTCCCTCACACACACACACACACACACACACACACACACACACACACACACACACACACACACAGTTCACACAGCATACAGGCGGCACATTCTTGCATGAGCATGCACCCATGGCATACAGGTACCTTGGCAACACCAAAGAGCTAACCCCACCGCATGCTATCACAGGAAGCAGCTCAGAGCTATAATCAATGGAATATTTAGCTAGCTAGCTAACAGCTCAGCACTATGAGAGCATAGTAGCAGAGTGTGAGCAGTTAGCTAGAAGCTAACAACACAGCACTATGAGTATCCGGGCAGCTACGGCTAGCTAGCACACAGACACACACAGAGAGGCATTGTAGCCATAGAATGAGCGTTCTGAAGAGAGGTCTATACAGAGAAACCCAGGGGAAACGTCCTGATTGTTATGTTGATTTCCTTTGTTTTGGAGATAAAGCCAGATGGGCGGGGTTATGGGGATGACCTCATTGTGTTCCGAAGATTGTTGCGCCACAGGTGGCTGATGAGTCACTGTGGTTCTGAGGAGATCAGATGTTTGGTGACCTGACCTACAGTGTGTACTTAAACACACACAAGTAAACTGAGTCATGGGCAGGAGTGTGTAAATGCCTGGCGGTCTTGTGGTTGTGTGTGTGTGGTCTCATGTAGTTCTGTAGATTGTATTGCACTTTTTTTTACTTTATATAATGTAAGTTAATGTCAGAGATTAATGTTTTAGGCTAATGTCTGCAGTGAAAGGTTGAATGTCAGCAGTTTTAGGGTTAATGGTAAAAGTTTCAGGTTTATTGTTAACATTTGTAGGGCTTATGTTAGCAATTAAAGTGTTAATATCAGCAGCTGACTAAGCACATACTCTGAAAATGAGACATTAAATGCAGTCAGCTTACTGGAAACATACTGTGTGCCCACACACACACACACACACTCACTCGGTGTGTCCTGTTAGAGACTCAGTCTGTCCCCTGGTAGAGACTGTGTATAGACTCAGTGTGTCCCCTGGTAGAGACTCAGTGTGTCCCCTGGTAGAGACTCAGTGTGTCCCCTGGTAGAGACTCAGTGTGTCCCCTGGTAGAGACTCAGTGTGTCCCCTGGTAGAGACTCAGTGTGTCCCCTGGTAGAGACTCAGTGTGTCCCGTGTAGAGACTCGGTGTGTCCCCTGGTAGAGACTCAGTGTGTCCCGTGTAGAGACAGTGTACAGAGTCAGTTTGTCCCCTGGTAGAGACCCAGTGTGTCCCCTGGTAGAGACCCAGTGTGTCCCCTGGTAGAGACTCAGTGTGTCCCCTGGTAGAGACTCAGTGTGTCCCGTGTAGAGACTCGGTGTGTCCCCTGGTAGAGACTCAGTGTGTCCCGTGTAGAGACAGTGTACAGAGTCAGTTTGTCCCCTGGTAGAGACCCAGTGTGTCCCATGGTAGAGACCCAGTGTGTCCCATGGTAGAGACTCAGTGTGTGCCGTTGTGGAGACAGTATAGACTCTCTGTCCCCTTGGTAGAGAGGGTGTCCGCTGGTAAAGGTAGTGTATAGACTCAGAGTGCGTCGGTAGAGGCTCAGACTCTTTGATCCAGTATTGATCTCCGGCTGACCAAAGCCAGCGCTGAGCTGTCCAAGTCTGTCTGTCTGCTGACTCAGCTGTGCAAACACAGCCCAGCGCGTGCCATAGGTCAGCTCAACACAGGACAAAACTAAACACGGAACAGCAAATCTCATCCCAGTCTAGCTCATAACAGGACACAGGAAAGAACATGGGACGGGACAGAACCAGAACACAGACCAGTGCAGCTGGTGTCGGCTCAGCTCAGTCCAGCTTGAAACAGAACAGCACCAGTCAGCCCCTCTCGTCCTGGTCCTGCCTACAATACTCAGCACAGTACATCTGTCTCTCTCCCTCCCTCTTTCTCCCTCCCTCACTCTCTCTCCCTCACTCTCTCCCTTTCTCTCTCTCTCTCACTCCCTCCCTCCCTCTCACTCTCCCTCCATCTCTCGCTCCCTCCCTTCCTCTCTCTCTCTCCCTCCCTCTCACTCTCCCTCTATCTCTCGCTCCCTCCCTTCCTCTCTCTCTCCCTCACTCTCCCTCCCTCTCTCTCTCCTCACTCCCTCCCTCCCTCCCTCTCACTCTCCCTCTATCTCTCGCTCCCTCCCTTCCTCTCTCTCTCCCTCCCTCTCTCTTTCTCTTCCTCTGCATCCCTCTCTCTTTCTCCTTCCCTCTCTCCCAGCGGATCAGCAGGTCCTGTATTAGTTCAGCGTTATCTCCGGTGTCCTCCATCTTGTATCTGATCAGCCTGTAGGAGGAGGAGGAGGAGGAGGAGGAGAATGCGGGGTAGAGGAGGAGGAGGAGGAGATTGAGGGGGAAGGGAGGAGGATGAAGAGGGGAGAGGAGGAAGAGGACGGGGAAGGGAGGAGGAGGTATTTCTTATCTTCTGTACCAGATTAGCTTGTCCTCAGGTCAACCCCCCTGGGGTGTTATCAGGACACGGATGCAGGTGACACGCAGGCAGCCTGGCAGGCAGTACTGCCCATTCAGCCTCGGATACATTAGAAGACACAATCGTAACAGATTATGAACTGACTGGGAGTATCAACACTAGACGACTGGCTTCGGATGATTTTTGTATGACAACTGAAAAACTGGGTAGCGCACATTTAATGATAAATGATAAAAAATATGAAACATGTCTGATATGCTCCGACTCGCTCCGACTCGGATCGGGAGAAGTCTGTTCTCATCATACGCTTGCAGATTTAAATCTGTACCCCTCATACACTTACAGATTTAAATCTGTACCCCTCGTACACTTACAGATTTAAATCTGTACCCCTCATACACTTACAGATTTAAATCTGTTCTCATCATACGCTTGCCGATTTAAATCTGTACCCCTCATACACTTACAGATTTAAATCTGTACCCCTCATACACTTACAGATTTAAATCTGTACCCCTCATACACTTACAGATTTAAATCTGTACCCCTCATACACTTACAGATTTAAATCTGTACCCCTCATACACTTACAGATTTAAATCTGTACCCCTCATACACTTACAGATTTAAATCTGTACCCCTCATACACTTACAGATTTAAATCTGTACCCCTCATATACTTACAGATTTAAATCTGTACTCCTCATACACTTACAGATTTAAATCTGTACCCCTCATACACTTACAGATTTAAATGTATCCCTCATACACTTACAGATTTAAATCTGTACTCCTCATACACTTACAGATTTAAATCTGTACCCCTCATACACTTACAGATTTAAATCTGTACTCCTCATACACTTACAGATTTAAATCTGTACCCCTCATACACTTACAGATTTAAATGTACCCCTCATACACTTACAGATTTAAATCTGTACCCCTCATACACTTACAGATTTAAATCTGTACCCCTCATACACTTACAGATTTAAATCTGTACCCCTCATACACTTACACCTACAGTGCCAAATTGCCACTCCGACTACCCCCAACTAGAGCAGACTTCTGCTGTCAGGGAACGCTGGCGCTGTGCTGTTTGACAGGCTGTGTGTGTGTGCGTGTGTGCGTGCGTGTGCGTGCGCGCGTGCGTGTGTGCGCCTGTGTGCGTGTGTGTGCGTGTGTGCGCGCGTGCGCATGTGCGTATGTGCGTGTGTTGATGCTGCAGGCCAGGGCTGACTCCGCCTCTCCGGTATGGTACAAGTTAATTGTTGCTAATTATTAGGGTTGTTACCATGCTGACAATTACAAAATGCTCCAGTAACAGGTGTGTGTGTGTTTGTGTGACAGAATATATGTGTGTGTGTTGTGTCTAGTTCACTCACTGTCCCTCAGGTTGTGGCATGCTGATACGTATTCTCTTTCTCCTAGGAGTATTTTTAATGTAGATCATTTATTTATCTCTCTCCCTCTCTCTCCCTCTCTCTCTCCCTTTCTCTCTCTCTCTCCCTCTCTCTCTCTCCCTCTCTCCCCCCCTCCCCTCCCAGGCCATGGTAGCATGTTATCCGGGTCACGGTACAGGATACGTCCGACACGTTGACAACCCCAACAGAGACGGACGCTGCATCACCTGTATATACTACCTGAATAAGTCCTGGGATGCCAAGGTACAGTACACACACACACACACGTACATACACACACGCACACACACTCCACTATTATGCTCACAAATGCTCAACTTAAAGGACAATGCTCGTTTTTGACAACCTGGACCTTATTTACGACATATTATAAGACGTTTGACTCACTGAGATCACTTTGGTGTAGTTCGGAGGCATGTAGAAGAAATTTAAAATCCAGCGCGAGCCAGTATATCCATGTAATGGCGGTGGTGGGGGCAACGAGAATGCAGTTTCTAAAAATCTATTTTCTGCCGCGAAACGGTTGTTTTCATCAATCTGTCTTGATGAATCGCTAGTTGTGCTTACATAGAGCGAGGGCTTGTTGTGGTTGTTCACATGCCTCTGCAATATGATCTTTAGAAACGTCTTTCCGAAACGAAATAGCTTCCCCATTTGCTCCAGCACGCAAGCGCACAGCGCGCAATCGTTGCTCCAGCACGCTGTGCGCATGCGTGCTACAGCAAGTGAGGAAGCTATTGTGTTTTTTGTGTGCGTGTTCCCAGGTTCACGGAGGTCTGCTGCAGATCTACCCGGAGGGGAGGAGCGTGGTCGCCAACATCGAGCCGCTGTTTGACCGCCTGCTCATCTTCTGGTCCGACCGCAGGAACCCCCACGAGGTGAAACCGGCCTACGCCACGCGGTGAGGCACGCGCACACAGATTAGTCATAACCAGAAACCAGCTCCCACACTTCCTCCCTCGGTCCTCAATAACCTCTCACCTACTTCACCTCACTCACACACAGCTTAGTTTCACACTCCTCACCTCCCCTCCCCTCTCCTCTTCTTTCCTCCCCTCCCCTCCCCCTCCTCTCCTCTTCTTTCCTCCCCTCCCCCTCCTCTCCTCTTCTTACCTCCTCTCTCCTCTCCTCCCCTCCCCTCCCCTCCCCTCCCCTCCCCTCCCCTCCCCTCCCCTCCCCTCCCCTCCCCTCCCCTCCCCTCCCCTCCCCTCTTCTTTCCTCCCCTCCCCTCCCTCTCCTCTCCTTCTCCTCTCCTCTCCTCTCCTCTCCTCTCCTCTCCTCTCCTCTCCTCTCCTCTCCTCTCCTCTCCTCTCCTCTCCTCTCTTCTCTTCTTCTTTCTTCTCTTCCCCTCTCCTTTCCTCGTCCCCTATCCTGTCCTCTCCTGTCCTCTTCTCTCCCCTCCTCTCTGTGTGGCTGCTGGGGGGAGAGGTGTGGCTCAGGGCAGGAAGTACGTGTTTCCTGAGCGGGGGGAGCCGGGGGAGGAGGGTGGGGGTGGAGGAGGAGAGGGGGAGGAGGGTGGGAAAGGGGGACCCGGGGGAGGAGGGTGGGAGAGGGGGAGCCGGGGGAGGTGGGTGGGAGAGGGGGAGGAGGGTGGGAGAGGGGGAGCCGGGGGAGGAGGGTGGGGGAGGGGGAGGAGGGGGGGTCATAGAGAGACAGGAATAAACACCACACTTAACTCCCTCCTGTCCCGTACACACTGCTGACACACACTGACGTTGCGGGAATATCACTACCTCAAAAGACGGAACGAAAGGGGGGAGAATCTGTTACACCAATCCGTGTCTGTTCAATTTAGACCAACGGCAAAACGTACGATTGGCGCAAGTACTACGTCTTAACAAGTCTGTCTGAATGACCCTTTTCTTACAGCTATGCCATCACTGTCTGGTACTTCGATGCCAAGGAGCGGGCGGAGGCCAAGGAGAAGTACAGATTAGGTTAGTTCGACAGTTTAATGAGTTATTTCGTTAGTCATTAATTTAAAAAAAAAAGTCGTTAATTTTGTTTAATAAGTTAGTTTAGTTATTGTTATATGGGAGTGGTTATTTCACTGACTACATACAGTAGAACACATCTAAAGCTTTTTACCTGGGTTAGACGATCACCTGTTCTTTGTTTGTGTTCATAGCAACGGGACAGAAAGGTGTTCAAGTGCCTGTCACTCAAAACAAGGCCTAAGTGTGGGCCAGCTGCTGGAGGGTGCCGTGAACATGACCAGGGACGTTCCTACCTGTGCTACTGTCGGAAAACCTTTCTTTCTAAAGGGAGACGGAGTGAACCCAGCCGACAGCGCCCCTCTATGGATCCACAGTATCGCAACTCTGGATCGGCTGCAAGGAAGTGTTCCACATCAGTGATTGGACCGCTGAGCGGAAAAGGGCACTGTGCATTGATTGGTGAATGGCATTCAGACTGATGATGATGACGAGGAGGAGGAGGGTTTCTGTGTGCGCGTGAGTGCTTAGACTGCAAACAGTAGGACCAATAAAAGTGAACAAGCTAACAATGCTACCAATGTAGTGAATATAATATTTTAATCAGCCTCAGTATGTATAAAGCACAGAGTGTGTGTGTGTGTGTGCGTGTGTGCGTAAGTGTGCGCGTGTGCGCGCGCGTCCGTGCGGGCGGAATGGTAAAAAAGAGAAAAAGCACTTTGTTGTTTGCCATGCCTGAATGATGGACAAACTAATAAAAGTGAAAAGACGGACGCAATACAGACTATAATAATGAAAAAGAAACGATGTTTGCCTAATTTTTCAGACATTTTGCAGTATTTCATTAAAACGTGTCGGCTTTTGTACAACAAGATCTGTGGTTTGTCTCACTGGGGAAATGATTGATTTCTTGTTACTGATACAGGTACATGCTCTCTCCTCTCTCACTCTTGCTCTCCTCGCTCTCTCTCTCTCTCTCTCTCTCTCTCTCTCTCTCTCTGTCTTGCGTGAACACACACACACGCACACACACAGTCTCCCGGAAGGCCCTAGGGTCCCAGATCATCCCTTCAACTAACAGGTTAGATATTTAGCCCACAGGATTTGCAGTACACCGTCACCGGACAGCTGATGAAAAAACTTGGGCTGAGGTCGAGAAGATTCATCTAGCTTCTGTTAACCACCTACTTCCCCATGTCTTCTGTTAACCACCTACTTCTCCATGTCTTCTGCTAACCACCTACTTCTCCATGTCTTCTGCTAACCACATACTTCCCCATGTCTTCTGTTAACCACCTACTTCCCCATGTCTTCTGCTAACCACCTACTTCCCCATGTCTTCTGCTAACCACCTACTTCTCCATGTCTTCTGCTAACCACCTACTTCTCCATGTCTTCTGTTAAACACCTACTTCTCCATGTCTTCTGTTAAACACCTACTTCTCCATGTCTTCTGCTAACCACCTACTTCTCCATGTCTTCTGCTAACCACCTACTTCTCCATGTCTTCTGCTAACCACATACTTCTCCATGTCTTCTGTTAACCACCTACTTCTCCATGTCTTCTGTTAACCACCTACTTCTCCATGTCTTCTGCTAACCACCTACTTCCCCATGTCTTCTGTTAACCACCTACTTCCTCATGTCTTCTGCTAACCACCTACTTCCTCATGTCTTCTGTTAACCACCTACTTCTCCATGTCTTCTGTTAACCACCTACTTCTCCATGTCTTCTGTTAACCACCTACTTCTCCATGTCTTCTGTTAACCACCTACTTCCCCATGTCTTCTGCTAACCACCTACTTCCCCATGTCTTCTGCTAACCACCTACTTCCCCATGTCTTCTGTTAACCACCTACTTCTCCATGTCTTCTGCTAACCACCTACTTCCCCATGTCTTCTGTTAACCACCTACTTCCCCATGTCTTCTGTTAACCACCTACTTCTCCATGTCTTCTGCTAACCACCTCTTTCTACATGTCTTCTGCTAACCACCTACTTCTCCATGTCTTCTGTTAACCACCTACTTCTCCATGTCTTCTGCTAACCACATACTTCTCCATGTCTTCTGTTAACCACCTACTTCTCCATGTCTTCTGTTAACCACCTACTTCTCCATGTCTTCTGTTAACCACCTACTTCTCCATGTCTTCTGTTAACCACCTACTTCTCCATGTCTTCTGTTAACCACCTACTTCCTCATGTCTTCTGTTAACCACCTACTTCCCCATGTCTTCTGTTAACCACCTACTTCCCCATGTCTTCTGTTAACCACCTACTTCCTCATGTCTTCTGTTAACCACCTACTTCTCCATGTCTTCTGCTAACCACCTACTTCCTCATGTCTTCTGTTAACCACCTACTTCCCCATGTCTTCTGTTAACCACCTACTTCCCCATGTCTTCTGTTAACCACCTACTTCTCCATGTCTTCTGCTAACCACCTACTTCATGTCTTCTGCTAACCACCTACTTCTCCATGTCTTCTGCTAACCACCTACTTCCCCATGTCTTCTGTTAACCACCTACTTCTCCATGTCTTCTGCTAACCACCTACTTCTCCATGTCTTCTGCTAACCACCTACTTCCTCATGTCTTCTGTTAACCACCTACTTCCTCATGTCTTCTGTTAACCACCTACTTCTCCATGTCTTCTGCTAACCACCTACTTCCTCATGTCTTCTGCTAACCACCTACTTCTCCATGTCTTCTGCTAACCACCTACTTCCTCATGTCTTCTGTTAACCACCTACTTCCCCATGTCTTCTGCTAACCACCTACTTCTCCATGTCTTCTGTTAACCACCTACTTCCCCATGTCTTCTGTTAACCACCTACTTCCTCATGTCTTCTGTTAACCACCTACTTCTCCATGTCTTCTGTTAACCACCTACTTCTCCATGTCTTCTGCTAACCACCTACTTCTCCATGTCTTCTGCTAACCACCTACGTCCCCACGTCTTCCCCACTTCCTCTCCAGCTGCACCCTGCTGTGACCTGAGAGCAGGATACTAATACTAGGACTGAGAGTAGGATACTAATACTAGGACTGAGAGTAGGATACTAATACTAGGACTGAGAGCAGGATACTAATACTAGGACTGAGAGTAGGATACTAATACTAGGATACTAATACTAGGACTGAGAGTAGGATACTAATACTAGGACTGAGAGTAGGATACTAATACTAGGACTGAGAGCAGGATACTAATACTAGGACTGAGAGTAGGATACTAATACTAGGACTGAGAGCAGGATACTAATACTAGGACTGGGAGTAGGATACTAATACTAGGATACTAATACTAGGACTGAGAGTAGGATACTAATACTAGGACTGAGAGTAGGATACTAATACTAGGACTGAGAGCAGGATACTAATACTAGGACTGAGAGCAGGATACTAATACTAGGACTGAGAGTAGGATACTAATACTAGGACAGAGTAGGATACTAATACTAGGACTGAGAGTAGGATACTAATACTAGGACTGAGAGTAGGATACTAATACTAGGACTGAGAGTAGGATACTAATACTAGGACTGAGAGCAGGATACTAATACTAGGACTGAGTTCAGGATACTAATACTAGGACTGGGAGTAGGATACTAATACTAGGATACTAATACTAGGACTGAGAGTAGGATACTAATACTAGGACTGAGAGTAGGATACTAATACTAGGACTGAGAGCAGGATACTAATACTAGGACTGAGAGCAGGATACTAATACTAGGACAGAGCAGGATACTAATACTAGGACTGCGTCGGCTGATGGCGTCTCTTCTTTAAGGAAGATGGCCGTTTATGTGGTCGCTGGAATATTTATTTTTAGGCTAGAGGAACCTTTTAGAACCTTCTACTTTTCACAACAAGTTATTTAATCACTCATCTGTGAGAGCTAGCCCCTCAGGAGGCGAGGAAGGGGACAACAGATATTTTTGTCTTAAAAAGTAGGTAAAATGTTGTAATCAACATTTAGAAAATAGGGCAAGAAGCATAGCAATGTGAAAAAGTAACAGTAATACAAAAACGGCACACAGCTTAATACTCTCACTAAACCTCTACCCACACCAGATGCCATTACATCATCATACAGATACAGTGTGTAGTATGCTCCTTTATTCATTTATCTATCAATCACATTTCATGATTTCTTAAAACAGTGTTTAAGTGCTGAGAAATGACCATCTCATTGAATCATCTGTCTTCAGTCTTGCTGGGTGTCTTGGTACTGGTGCTGTATTTCCTTCCATCATCCTGACACAGCACTTCTGCTGCTATGACTCATCCACAAAGAGAAACACACGCAGCCGGTCTTCCCTGTTTAGGTGCCGGGCAGCTCAGTGCAAAACTACACACACACAACTAATAAAACTATCTCCTCCCACATTCACTTTTTGGTCAGTTGGCACCACAATTGCTACACTGCATCTCCAGACTTTCCTCCACAAACTCTCCGTCCTAGATAGATAGATAGATAGATACTGTAGATAGATAGATACTGTAGATAGATGGATGGATGGATGGATGGATGGATATCTATCCCTTGGTGTCTAGGGTTGTGAGCTCAAGCCCTGGGTGATGCAGAATAACCATGCTAATGCCTACTCAGGCATTGTACTGTGTGCATTTCAGACACAGGATTTTGAAGATATTTTTAATTTAAGAAGTTTTAAATATGTAGAATCTGGGCAGACGCCCTCATGTCATTTGTCTCCTCCTCTTCTTCCTCCTTCCTCTTCCTCCGCAAAGGCCAAGTTCTTGGGGTTCATGTTTATTTGGGGGTTGTTGTGACTCTGGTTCCACGGGAAGCAACTGTCTTTTGTCTCCTTTTTGCCTGTAAATGAAAATCTTACTTGTTTTAGTTTAGATTTCAAAGAACACACTGAGAGGTCGGTCAATCTGGTTTTAAACAAAGGCAATAGTTTTATTCTGTTACGATTCTGCAGAGTCGGACTCAGCACAGGAAGTGATAGGCAGGCAGAGTGAGTTCACTTGAGGACGAGGTCGATAGGTTATACGGTGAAAAAGGAAGTGACATAGTTTCAGGATGAAGGACAGGGAAGTGATGTCACACAGGGAAGAATTTGTAGCTCTAACAGACTGATCTATGAGAACGAACTACAAAGTTTAGAACAACAGTCAAGGGGGAAAACAGAAGACTTTGTTGAGACTTGAAATTCATTCACATGCCTCTTTTCTCAACTCTGGGGTCTCTGGGCATCCTTGTGGAGGGTGAGGAAGTCTTGGTGCTTTTGGGCTTCAAGGCCTTATCATACTTTGACCCCCTCGTCTCCCTGGTGGGTGACGATTCCAAGTGTCAGTTCTCACTCCTCTTTGTCTAAACCTATCTCTCTCGGGGGCATAAGTATTCGGCCTCTGTCTGTCTTGAGACCAGGCATTGTCCCTACGCCTACCGCCTTCCTCAAAGTACCTTCGGCCATTACTGGCTTCACGGTGCGTCGCCCAGGACTGCCCTACTCAGGTGTCTCTAGTTTGTCCTCAGTCTTTCCTCTTCTCTGGACAATCTCTGTCCCCTCACCTCCAGGTCTGCACGCCCAACTCCACCTGCCCCATGGCTGTGGGACTCAGTGCGTACTGATAGACGGAGCCTGAGAATAGCTGAGTGTAAATGGAGGAAATTTCCAATCTCTTCTTTCCACATTCTCCTCCTCCCTGACTACTGCTACTGCTGCTTTCTTCCGCTCTAAAATCCTAACCTCTGCTTCCAATCCTAAAAAACTCTTTGAAACCTTCTCTTCACTACTCCAGCCCCCACCTCCTACTCCCAACTCCTCCCTTCTCCCTGATGATTTCGCCAACTTCTTTGACAAGAATGTTAACAATATCAGATCCTCTTTCCCCCCTCCCCCGGTCAACGCTCTGTGGACAAACCTCACCCCCCCACCCCCACCCTCTCTTCCCTCTCCGCTCCCCCCCCCCCCCCTCTCCACATCCCACTTCTCTCCCCTCTCCCCCAACGAGGTCCTCAACCTTGTAACATCTAACCGCCCCACCACGTGTTCCCTAGACCCTGTTCCCTCGACTCTTCAGTTTGTTGCACCCAAACTCCTCCCCTTTCTAACCCACCTCATCAAAGCATCTCTTGTAGCAGGATGCTTTCCCTCCACTTTCAAGACTGCCAGAGTCACCCCCCTCCTGAAGAAACCATCTCTCAACCCCTCTGATGTTAAAAACTACAGACCGGTTTCCCTTCTATCATTTCTATCGAAAACACTTGAACGTTCCATCTTTAACTAACTATCTTCATACATCCACCAGAACAACCACCTGGACCCCCACCAGTCCGGGTTCAAGGCTGGCCACTCGACAGAGACCGCCCTCCTTGCAGTGACAGAGTCACTCCATGCCGTGAGAGCAAACTATCTTCTGTCCTGATACTCCTAGACCTGTCAGCAGCGTTTGATAGGGTAGACCACCAGATCCTCCTCTCCACCCTCGCGGAGAAAGGCGTCGCTGGCTCTGCACACTCCCTGTTTACATCCTACCTGACGGGCCGCTCCTACCAGGTGACATGGAGGCAGTCGATGTCGGAACCGCGTAGTCTGACTACGGGGGTTCCACAAGGGCCTGTTCTGGGTCCTCCTCCTTTTTAACCTCTACAATACATCTCTAGACTCTGTCATTCGCTTGCATGGCTTCTCCTATCACTGCTATGCCGATGACACCCAACTGGTCCTGTCATTTCCCCTTTCTGATAACTGAGTGGAGACATGCATAGTAGTCTGTAATGGTATGCATTTAATCTTTAGGCCTGTCTTAGATAATGTGGAACGGTACTGAGATGGACAACACAGATGCCAAGGGTGATGATTGTTGATGACTGTCACAGTATCATAAATTCATCTTTGTATCGTATTCTCCTGCGTCAGACCTTACTGAGTACTTAAGGGAGCGTGTGAACAAGTTCATGTGTGCATTCTTACTGAGCGACTTGGTTGCCTTGTTTCTCTGTGTCTGAATTCACCCTTCGAGCTCGGACGAATTAAATCTTCAACTTCAATCCTGAGGACGGTGTGTTTATTTGCTTGGTATTCCTAAAACTAAGTTTTCCACAACAATAGCTGGGTGCTTGACTTGACATCTCGGAGTGGATGACGACACATCACCTCAAGCTCAATCTGGACAACACTGAGCTGCTGTTCCTCCCGGGGAAGGGCTGCCCGCACCGGGACCTGGCCATCACCATTGAAGACACAGTGGTGACCCCGACTCGGACTGCAAGGAATCTGGGTGTGACCCTGGATGACCAACTGTCATTTTCCGCACATGTCACATCCGTCACACGTTCCTGCAGATTCCTGCTCTACAACATCAGGAGGATTTGCCCTTTCCTCACTGATGAAACAGCGCAGGTGCTCATCCAGGCCCTGGTCATCTCCCGCCTGGACTACTGCAACTCCCTCCTTACTGGGGCCCCGGCGTCAGCCATTAAACCCCTGGAACTAGTCCAGAAAGCTGGCTTTTCCTACGTTAAATGCAATTATTGTTAGTCGCTTTGGATAAAAGCATCAGCTAAATTACTAATGTTATGTAATGTAATATACAGACTAATACTAACACATAAATTGAATGTTACAACACACGCACACACACACACACACTCATCTAACATGGTTCACACACACCGGCACGTAAACACATCATTGGAAATATAAACATGTGTAGATAAACAAACACACTGAGACAATACTCTCACACACACACACACACACACACACACACTGAGACAATACTGTCTAAGACTCTCACTACTCCTGGAACCTTCCAAATCGACTTCCTCCTCTGCTGGATCTGGGCCAGAATACACACACACACACACATCCAGATTCATACAGGCACGCACACACATTGACCACACACTACACAAACACTGACCGCAAGACTCACACGCACACACACACACACACACACACACACACACACACTCCTTCTGAGAACACATTATAGTACTATATGATTTTGTCAGCTGGTTTACTGACTGGTCTGCTGAATGGAGTATATGGTTTTGTTGGCTGGTTTTGCTGTCTGCTTTGCTGAGTGATATCCTATTGTTTCTGTCCTGCTGACCCCCCACTGAAACTGAGCCCAACAGAATATGAGCCCCCAGCATCCCAGCATCCTCCTCTGCTATCAGTAAACTGTCCATTAAAGAGGGCGCAGAGGCACATATTTCAATACTTCAAACTCATTGAGGACAGAGTTTAAAGAAAGAAGTTTATTATTTCAAAACATGCAGATGAATTGCCAAGAGCCAAAACAATGTGTGTGTGTGTGTGTGTGTGTGTGTGTGTGTGTGTGTGTGTGTGTGTGTGTGCGCGTGCGTGTGCGTGTGCGTGTGTGTGTGTGTGTGTGTGCACGACAGGAAGAGGAGTGTGTTGTCTTTGTCCATGGGACAGCAGAGTTGCGTGACAGAGAGAGACGCTGGGAGGGAGGTCAGGGGGTCAGGGGGTCAGGGGGTCAGCGGCTCATCACATCAAAGGTCTGGCCTTCTGCTGAGCCCCACTGTCGACACACATGCAATACACACACACATATACAGTATACCCACATATGCACACACACACACACATGCAGTACACCCACTCACTCACTCACACACACACACACACACATATGTGCAATATACACCCACACATGCACACGCATAGACACGCATACACACATACAGTATACCTACATAATGCAAACACACACATACAGTATACCTACATAATGCAAACACACACACACACATACAGTATACCTACATAATGCAAACACACACACACACATACAGTATACCTACATAATGCAAACACACACACACACACGCACACACACATACATACAGTATACCCACATTGGCACACACACACACACACACACACCTACGTGTGATCCCTTGTTCCTCAGCGACCATGTTGTGTGAGTGTGCAGCTCTTCAGGGTCTCCAGGGAGGACGTGAAGACAAAGGGACCATCCTCAGGCAGGAGGAGGACCAGAGATCAATGACCACACACAGGGAGAGGGCAAGAGAGGACGCGACAGAGAGAGACAGAGAGAGAGACAGAGAGAGAAAGGTAATTTATAGTATAACATGATTGAACATATGATGAAATTAATGTACTGTAAAACTTGACTGGCTTGGGCTTGGGGAATTTATTTTATGGTAGATGAACGCCCTCTTGTGGTTATAAATTGCAACCACATGGTGTTGAGGACTGGAGTAAGATGATTCAGGGTTGTTGGCCTTTTCTTTAAAGAAACAGCTAGCAAAGATAATTATTTTCAAAAATGCTGAAAAATAGAAGAGGGAAAAATGCTATGAATTTCATGCTTTTAAATCTACCTGCAGGTTCATCTCAATGAATCCCGTACCAAACGCATGAGGGCGCTACAACAATCCATGCGAAACCTTCTTCCTGCTGTCGTTTGCGGGGCCACAGTTCAGAGAGCACTGCGAGGTCGTGTTGTGTTTCCGTGAGCTATGGCTGCTTTGAGTTGGTTTACAAGAAGCCAGCTGCCGCGGATCGCGTCCCAGCTCGTCCGGGTTGTGAGGCAGGCCCGGCCGCAGTACCTCGGGGCCCTGGCGGGGAGGAGGATCCACGGGTCTGCGCGGAGCTGGGTGACGGAGAAGGGCCCGTGGGAGAAGGGCCCGTGGGGAAAAACACGGACACCGGAGCAGCAGTACAACTTCGCAGAACTAGACAAGGCGGATGCTTTGGTACGATTCATGAGGAAGTGTTGGACTTAGAGCTCAAATCTCCCAGCTCAATGATTTCCACAAGGTTTAACTAAACACTCGCTTCCTTAAAGTAGCGTAATCGATTTTAAATTATTTAAAATGTGAATAAAAGCTAGTTAGCGTCCTGTGCTGTTAGTTTCACTTGTCTTGACTTGTGTGTGTGTGTCCTCTCTCTCCTGTCTTGACTTGTATGTGTGTGTCCTCTCTCTCCTGTCTTGACTTGTATGTGTGTGTCCTCTCTCTCCTGTCTTGACTTGTATGTGTGTGTCCTCTCTCTCCTGTTCTGCAGATGCTGAGGAAGTCTCACGAGACAGGTAGGCTATGGCACCAGCTCAAATAAATATATATATAAAAAATAAAAAAACTACATAACTAATGTGATTCTGTAGGCTTCTCGTAGTGTTCATATGACTCATATGCTGTATGTTCTGTGTTCTAGGGTTCTTGTCCTGGTTCCGGAACGGTCTGCTTGCCACTGGTGTCGGGGTCATCACCTATGTCCAGAGTGATGTGGGGAGAGAGGCAGGATATGGTACATATGTAGACTGGGCCTACTGGGGCGGCTGTAGCTCAGTTGGTAGAGCGGGTCGTTCAGTGATCGAAGGGTCAGTGGTTCGAATCCCGGCTCCGACTGTCCACATGTCGAAGTGTCCTTGAGCAAGACACCTAACCCCAAATTGCTCCCAATGAGCAGGTTAGCACCTTGCATGGCAGCTACCGCCATTGGTGTATGAATGTGTGTGTGAATGGGTGAATGAGAGGCCATTGTAAAGCGCTTTGAGTGCCGCTAAGGTGGAAAAGCGCTATATAAGTGCAGTCCATTTACCATTTACAGCTTAGCACAGCTATAGAACAGAATAGATCTTTATCGCCCATATAGGTGTATACATTTGATATCACGATTATAGTGACCAAAATTAGTTCTATCAACAAAATCAGTATTTTCTTAAACAAAAAATAATGTGTTTTGGAGACTTGCCAACTTTGGTTTATGCTGGACAGTATTTAGTGAGTTTTTCGAAGCACAGAAATTAAACAGGTTTAGTGATAATTTTATCACAATAAATGTATTGGTAACACTTTACAATAAGGGTACATTAATAATCATTAGTTAATGCATTATTAAGCATTAAGTAACAGTTAACTAATGTCTCTATTAACCATTTACTAATGTTATTTATGTTAACTAAGGGTCACCTAACCCTAACCCTAACCTTAACTAAGGTATTAATTAACATTAGTAACCTAATCTGACCCTAAATAAGCATTAGTTAACAATTAACTAATGTTTTTTGTGACCCTTATTGTAAAGTGTGACCAATTTAATCACATTTTATCTCGGCTTATCATTATACCGGTTATCGTTACATCCGTATTGCCCAACAATATTTCCCACAGCCATGGCAGGACAAGACCTAACACACACAAGACAAGTCTCTTTCACTGTCAAGTCAAGGGTAACAACTTTTGTAATTTTCTCATCTCTCTCTCTTCTCTCTCACTATTACTCCCTCCCTCCCTCCCCCAGCCTTCTTCCTCCTGGGGGGTGTGTGTGTGTCATTCGGGGGGGCGTCCTACATGGTCAGCCTCTTGTCTCTGAGGAGGATGATGCTTCTCTCCATGCCGGCTGTCCTGCTTCACTGTGCTGTGGTGGGCTCCGTCGCCCTCTTCTGGCTGTGCGCGGTATCGCTCTACATCGGACGCCTGGAGGTGGAGATCATCCACGACGACGAGGAGGAGGACGAGGAGGGGGATGAGGGCGGGGTCTGCCAGCACTGCCGTGACCGGAGGGAGAGGCGGGGGGGACATCGTTCCCATGACGAGGGCAAAGGTCAAGACAAGTAGAGGGGGAGAGAGCGAGGGTGTGTGTGTGTGTGTGTGTGTGTGTGTGTGTGTGTGTGTGTGTGTGTGTGCGACTGTGTTTGTTTGTGTGTGTGAGCGCGCACGGACATAAATTAATCTGCACATAAGTAAAAAAAAAAGTGCTGCTACTTATCGATCTTTTATGTTTTCATGTAAATGATGTAAACAAAATTACAATGTAAACAAAATGACCATCCAGATTCATTTGTGTAGGTGATCTAGGTGGCTGCTTGATTTGATTTTATCAAAAGAACACAGCATGTCGCACACACACACACACACACACACACACACACACACACACACACACAGTGCCTCCTGTGAGTACATCTAATCCAGATCATGTTTACATTATCAAAGAGCGCTATGTGAGTCTCGCTGTTCCCGCTGAACACATGCTGTTATAATGCTGTTTATCTGCTCCGGAGGACTCTGGGTTGAATAAGTAGACCTGCCTGAATTCTCTGTACTGTAAACTATTGAAATAACTGCTTATAAGTAGTTAACTTAAGCTTCAACCAATGCTTGTGAGCAGAAATTCTTCTGTGAATGAAATGTTCCCAGTGTAATTGGGATCTATGGTATCAGTAGCCTAGACAGACATATCATTGTGTCTGTATGAACACTTCATCCCTTCATCTGTAGGGTTTTCATCCGTCTTGGTAATGACTTGTATTGTTCTTTCTTTTTTACTTAAGTGTTCAGGAGCGAGATAACTGTCATTTTCATTTACTTTTAATGTTATCTAAACACCATCCTAAAGAATAAATTTGTGTGAGATGCATGTGATGCATTTTGCGTGTGTGTGCGTGGGTGCGTGCACATGTGCGTGTGTGTGTCTGCATGACTGTCAGAGCATCCTACTGTAAATTGAGACTATGACGATGTAAATAAACAGTTGCAAGGCCACGCCTGGCTGATGGTATTGTTCTTTCATTTTGTAGGAAAACCAAAAGTAAATATATTGGCCTAGTTTATGTCTATGTTTTCATTAATTGTGCGTGCTGCACATGCATCTGATGTGTGTGTACTGTCTGTATGTATCTTGCGTCTCATGCACATGTGTGTGTGTGTATGTATCTGGGAAGTGTTCGGATGGAGTGTATGTGTGTGTGTTTATCTGGGCAGTGTTCGGATGCAGTGTGTGTGTGTGTGTGTGTGTGTGTGTGTATCTGGGCAGTGTTCGGATGGAGTGTGTGTGTGTGTGTGTGTGTGTGTGTGTGTGTTTATCTGGGCAGTGTTCGGATGGAGTGTGTGTGTGTGTGTGTTTATCTGGGCAGTGTTCGGATGGAGTGTGTGTGTGTGAGTGTGGCACCACTGTGTGTCGTGGTCGTGGTGATAAGCATCAATGACAGGGTTAGGCCTCAGGTCTCTGCTATCACACACACATGGACTCACTGGTGCTGCTCCAACTCACCTCTGTGCTCGGATGCATCTCTCTCAAACACACACACACACAGTTCAATTTCAGTTCAATTCAAATAGCTTTATTGTCATGAGATACTGTACTGTACACAGTATCGTCAGGGCGGGTTGATCAACAAAACGATTTGTGATTCATGAGCAAGAACAATCAAACAATTAAATCAATCAAATCAAACTATGCATCATTTCATTGTGTTATGTAGGATAAATGTGTTTTTACAACTCAGGAAGAAGTGCAGCTGTCTCTCCCCCTCAGCCTGGTTTCAGAACGACCTCTGCCCCAGCAACAGCGCAGGACGAGAGGTAATGTTTTCGTGGGTGGGTGAGTGGGCGTGTGCTTTGTTTGTTTGTTTATCGTTTATTGTTTGTTTTTTTCACATAACTCGGTGGAAGGTTGTTGCAACTTAGAACCCATTCAATTTTGGAGGAGAGGATCCGAATCACAGGGCGGTTCCACGGGCCGCCCAAACACAGCCAGGCCGCCCATTCACCTCCATTCATTTTTATTTGGATTACGATCACGCGAAAACGACCAAACCAATCTTCATGAAACTCGATGAGTGGTGTAGCATGGGCCACCAGGACCACGAATGAAAACAAAAGAACAAAGCCAGTACCCACCCGTTTAATTCCCTGAAAGATTATGCAAAAACTATCTGACCAGTTTTCATGAAACTTGGTGGAGGGGGGGTAGCATGGGCACGACTTAGTAATCAATACATTTTGGAGCAGATCTGAATCACGGCCCATATTCGCAAATGAAATAACTTAGAACAAAGCCAGCTCCCTGTGTGCGGGTGCCAGAGACACGAGGTTTGGACTGGGGTGTGCGGGGAGGGGGGAGAGCCCTGAGGTGCACCGCACTGCCCCCCCCCCCCCCCGCTGGCCACGACCCAAGGGGGGCGCCATAGAGCCTCCCAACCATGGTGCCATTTCACCTCCAGTCATTTTTTGGACTCGGACCCAGGGCCGCTTATATCTCCAGGTGGAACTCCGTCGACTTGGCCTCAGGAGCCAGAAATTCCCTGTCAGTGGAGGGGTTGAAACAGCCATATCTCCACGTAGGAAGATCCCAGAGTTTTGACTTGCATAAAGCTCTCGACCCAACGACTGATGCAGTTCCAGACATGTCCTGCTTGCGCGCACGTGTTCGCGCACACAGCCACGAGATGCATTGATGGGCGGAGGTCTTTCGAGTTGGTTATTGCTGTCTGTTTCTCTCTCACTCACACACGCCGTCTCTCTCTCTCTCTCTCTGTCGCTGTCTCTCACACACACACACACACACACACACACACACACACTCAAATACTCTCAAACTTCAGGCCGCCTCTCTCGTATACTCTCTTCCTCTTTCTATCTCTCCCTCTCTGTCTTCCTATCTCAGACTTTCCCTTTCTCTCTCTCCCTCTCCATCTCTCTCTCTCCCCCCTCTCTCTCTCCCTCTCTCTGTCTCTCTCTCTCATCTCCCTCTCTCTCCCTCTCTCCCTCTCTCTCTCCATCTCTCTCTCCCTCTTTCTCTCCCTCTCTCTCCCTTTCTCTCTCTCCCTCTCTCTCCCTCCCTTTCTCTCTCTCTCTCTCTCTCCCCCCCTCTCTCTCCATCTCCCTCTCTCTCTCTCTCTCTCTCTCTCTCTCCCTCTCTCTCTCTCTCCCGGCGTGTTTTGGTGCAGTTCGTTTCTCATTCTGGGTGTGTCCGGCCGGGTGCTGCAGCACGCCTCTGTCCTCCTCCTCTCCTCCCTCTATCCTCCTGCTCTCCCCCAAACTCCCCCCCATCCCAGCCCTCTCTCCCTTCCTCCTCCCCTCGTCTCCCTGTCTCCGTCTGACTGGCCAGCGGTGTTTATCATGCAGGAGGCTCTCTGGGCCTCAGACGCGTCTAAAGGGCATCTCGCCCGCCGGCATGAGGAGACGCGCCCTCCCTCACAAGCACCCTCCTCCCTCCAGACTCTGCATCCCTCCCTTCCTTCCACCCCTCCATCCTTCTCTCCGTCTGCCTCGCCTTGCCTCCGCCCCTCCGTCTCTCTCGCTCTCCCGGCATCCCTCCGTTCGCCTCCTCACTGAATCATCCCTCCCTCATCCCTCCCTCATCCCTCCCCGGCTCACCCCGGCAGAGCAGCAACAAGCTGCGCAGACGGCTTCGGGGTATAGATGAGGCCGTTACCCCTCCCTCCCTCCCTCCCTGCCTCCCCCTCTCCCTCCCTCTGTCCCCCCCCCCCTCGCATAACGTGGACGGAATAGAAGGAGGAGAGGAGGGGTGGAGGGAGGAGAGGTAGAGGTTAGAGGAGGGAGAGAAGAGAGGAGGAGAAGAAAGAAGTTAGATTACAGAAGAGGAGAGGAGTGTTAAACTTGTGCGTAGCGCTGATATGCGTTATAAGAATGGAGGCTAAAGAGAATTGTTTGATGTTTCTAGAACAAAGGGTGGGTGTTAGGGAGGGAGGGAGGGAGGGAGGGAGGGAGTAGAGGGAGAAGAGGGGTTGAAGAGATGAGGACGGAAGTGAAGAGCAGACCTATGTCAAAATACTACTTGAAATCCATTCAAATACTGTAGACTTTACTTCCAATGTGCTAGACCAAAACAATCAAGCACGTACCGCAAACGACTTCTTCATCTGTGTCTGATTGTTCTTGTCTAGCACACTGTAGCCAACGGGCTCCTCCCAAAAACGCAAACCCCGCCCACCTGACACCTCATAATAGACTCAAGCGAACGTTAAAGGATGCGAAAGGGTTTCAAATAGCATTTAGACCCTGGTCCTCAGAGGACGTGGGAGGAGGAGGGAGAGAAGGAGCAGAGAGGAGGTGTAGAGACAGAGAAGAGTGGTATACAGTAGGGAGTCAGCCTTCATCTCTATTCATCTCTCTCTCTCTCTCTCTCTCTCTCTGAGATCTGAGACCTGCTCTTGTTCACTGTTTCACCACATGTACATATGATTTCCCTGGAGACCTGAGCTCACATTCACAGGCCTGATCAACCTTCAAAGTCACTGATGAGAGAGAGAAGTGGGTCTCCAGCACACACACACACACACACACACACACACGCACACACACAGAATGCAATATATCTCTGATGTAGTCACACCTTTACTCTCTGTGTGGAGAAGGCTATCAGAGACGAGTCCACAGAGAGAGATAAACACACAACCTGAGGTCACTCTGAACCTGTTCACACACACACACACACACACACACACACACACACACACACACACACACACACACACACCCACACACACGTCCTTTCACACTCATATCTCTGACACACACACCCCAGACGCACACTTGGGCACGTACACTTGCATTTTCTCCCCAACAACTGCTCTTGTTTAGTATGCGTCAGCCCCGGTCTTGAGGAGGAATGATACCCACTCTAATGAACTGGGTCCTGCCACTTGAATGTAAAACAGGACTTAACCCGTCTTCAATGTCAGAGCCCCTCCCTGGGGGTGCCTTAGACAACACACTCTCTCTCTCCCACACACACACACACACACACGCACACACACGCACGCACACCCACACACACACACACACACACGCACACACACACACACACGCACGCACGCACGCACGCACGGACACCCACACACACACACACACACACGCACGCACACATACACACACATACACACACACACACACACACACACACGCACGCACGCACGCACGCACACACACCCACACACACACACACGCACACCCACCCACACACACACACACACACGCACGCACGCACGCACGCACACACCCACCCACCCACAAACACAGACACACACACCCACCCACACACGCACACACACACACAGACGAGTGAGCGCATGAAGGCACATACATGCACACACAGGTGCATACGTACTGTATATATACTTGTGTACATACAGAACAATTCCTATGAAAAGTATCCATCCCCCTTGGACTTTTTCATATTTCACTGTTACAACATCGAAATGTATGTAATCATTTTTTTTCATCTGTTTTCTGTCACTGATAAACACAAAGTACTTCTTCTTCTTTGTGTGGGTTGAAAAATAAAATCAGCATATTTTTCTAAATGAATTAGAACCTAAAAAAAAAAGTAAATGATTGCATAAGTATTCACCCACATTCCCCTAATTAGTTGAGTATGTGCAACTGAGGTAACTGAGGTATTTCACACGATTTGAGAATAAATGCACCGTGTCCATGGGTGGTCCTAAACTAAGACTACACCATGAACACAGGAACACTCCAATCAGATCCAGGACAAGGTTCCTGAAAAGCACCAATCAGGGGAAAGATATCAGAACATGTCCAAGGCATTGACTATCAGAGCACAGTTCAGTCCACCATTCAATAAAACGGAGAGAATGTGGCTGATCTGTGAATCTGCTGGAAAGACTGGATATGCTTCTCTGAAGCAGGGACTGGAAAAATGAAATCTCAAAAAAATATAGAGGGCAAAATGAAGGGATTAAAGTACAGATCAATTCTGATTGATTGAAAACCTGCCACAGTCTACAAGAGACCTTGGACATGGAGAAGATTCATCTTCCAGCAGGAAAATGACCGAAAACATACAGCTAAAGCCACACTGGAGTGACTTAAAAACAAAATGGAGAATGTTCTGGAATGGCCCATAGCACAGACCTCAATCCAATTGAAAATCAAAGTGGCACATAACACATTTTGCAAAGAAGAATGGGTATCAATTACTGCATCCAGACGTGCAAAGCTAATTGAGATTTACCCAGACTCATAGCTAAAATGGCTGCCAAAAGTGCTTCTACCTTTTTTTGGGGGGGGTATTTTGTATTCATCAGTGACCAAAAATGAAATGATTCCATGTTGTAACACAATAAAATGTGAAAAAATCCAAGGGAGTTTTTTATAGGCACTGTACTGTAGTACATGCATGAACACAAGCATTCATGTGTGCACTCACATACACAGCACACACAGACGCTCACACATGCCGTACATGTTTGATGATCCGTTCCACGTGCAGCAGTTAGAGCAAACTCTCCCTCTGCTTTGGATGAAAGGAGGTACTTTCACTTCCTAACTGCTGAGGAAGTCATCGTACATCTTCCTCATGGTACCGTATGAATTCAATTGAAACCTTTATTGCCCCAGAGGGGAATTTGTTTAGCACACAAGCATACATAAAACATTAAAATGTACCACCAACACCGCAATGTCACCAATGTATACCATCTCCACTCAATACTATACCATCTCCACTCAATACTATACCATCTCCACTCAATAGTATACCATCTCCACTCAATACTATACCATCTCCACTCAATACTATACCATCTCCACTCAATACTATACCATCTCCACTCAATACTTTACCATCTCCACTCAATACTATACCATCTCCACTCAATACTATACCATCTCCACTCAATACTATACCATCTCCACTCAATAGTATACCATCTCCACTCAATACTATACCATCTCCACTCAATACTATACCATATCCACTCAATACTATACCATCTCCACTCAATAGTATACCATCTCCACTCAATACTATACCATCTCCACTCAATACTATACCATCTCCACTCAATACTATACCATCTCCACTCAATACTATACCATCTACACTCAATAGTATACCATCTCCACTCAATAGTAAACCATCTCCACTCAATAGTAAACCATCTCCACTCAATACTATACCATCTCCACTCAATACTATACCATCTCCACTCAATACTATACCATCTCCACTCAATACTATACCATCTCCACTCAATACTATACCATCTCCACTCAATAGTATACCATCTCCACTCAATAGTAAACCATCTCCACTCAATAGTATACCATCTCCACTCAATACTATACCATCTCCACTCAATACTATACCATCTCCACTCAATACTATACCATCTCCAATCAATACTATACCATATCCACTCAATACTATACCATCTCCACTCAATAGTACACCACCTCCACTCAATACTATACCACCTCCACTCAATAGTATACCATCTCCACTCAATACTATACCATCTCCACTCAATAGTAAACCATCTCCACTCAATACTATACCATCTCCACTCAATACTATACCATCTCCACTCAATAGTACACCATCTCCACTCAATAGTAAACCATCTCCACTCAATAGTACACCATCTCCACTCAATACTATACCATCTCCACTCAATACTATACCATATCCACTCAATAGTAAACCATATCCACTCAATAGTATACCATCTCCACTCAATAGTATACCATCTCCACTCAATAGTATACCATCTCCACTCAATACTATACCATCTCCACTCAATACTATACCATCTCCACTCAATACTATACCACCTCCACTCAATACTATACCATCTCCACTCAATACTATACCATCTCCACTCAATAGTATACCATCTCCACTCAATACTATACCATCTCCACTCAATAGTATACCATCTCCACTCAATACTATACCATCTCCACTCAATACTATACCATCTCCACTCAATAGTATACCATCTCCACTCAATACTATACCATCTCCACTCAATACTATACCATCTCCACTCAATACTATACCATCTCCACTCAATACTATACCATCTCCACTCAATAGTAAACCATCTCCACTCAATAGTATACCATCTCCACTCAATACTATACCATCTCCACTCAATACTATACCATCTCCACTCAATAGTATACCATCTCCACTCAATAGTAAACCATCTCCACTCAATACTATACCATCTCCACTCAATAGTATACCATCTCCACTCAATAGTAAACCATCTCCACTCAATACTATACCATCTCAACTCAATACTATACCATCTCCACTCAATAGTACACCATCTCCACTCAATACTATACCATCTCCACTCAATAGTACACCATCTCCACTCAATAGTAAACCATCTCCACTCAATAGTACACCATCTCCACTCAATACTATACCATCTCCACTCAATACTATACCATCTCCACTCAATAGTATACCATCTCCACTCAATAGTATACCATCTCCACTCAATACTATACCATCTCCACTCAATACTATACCATCTCCACTCAATACTACACCATTTACACTCAATACTATACTATCTCCACTCAATAGTATACCATCTCCACTCAATAGTAAACCATCTCCACTCAATACTATACCACCTCCACTCAATACTATACCACCTCCACTCAATACTATACCATCTCCACTCAATAGTAAACCATCTCCACTCAATACTATACCATCTCCACTCAATAGTAAACCATCTCCACTCAATACTATACCATCTCCACTCAATAGTATACCATCTCCACTCAATACTATACCATCTCCACTCAATACTATACCATCTCCACTCAATACTATAGCATCTCCACTCAATACTATACCATCTCCACTCAATAGTATACCATCTCCACTCAATACTATACCATCTCCACTCAATACTATACCATCTCCACTCAATACTATACCATCTCCACTCAATACTATACCATCTCCACTCAATAGTATACCATCTCCACTCAATACTATACCATCTCCACTCAATACTATACCATCTCCACTCAATAGTAAACCATCTCCACTCAATACTATACCATCTCCACTCAATAGTATACCATCTCCACTCAATAGTATACCATCTCCACTCAATACTATACCATCTCCACTCAATACTATACCATCTCCACTCAATACTATACCACCTCCACTCAATACTATACCATCTCCACTCAATAGTAAACCATCTCCACTCAATACTATACCATCTCCACTCAATACTATACCATCTCCACTCAATAGTATACCATCTCCACTCAATAGTAAACCATCTACACTCAATACTATACCACCTCCACTCAATACTATACCACCTCCACTCAATACTATACCATCTCCACTCAATACTATACCATCTCCACTCAATAGTAAACCATCTCCACTCAATACTATACCATCTCCACTCAATAGTATACCATCTCCACTCAATACTATACCATCTCCACTCAATACTATACCATCTCCACTCAATACTATACCATCTCCACTCAATAGTATACCATCTCCACTCAATAGTACACACACTCTCTCACACATTCACACTCTTTCTCTCTCTCTCTCTCACACCCACACACACACACACACACACACACACACACACACACACACACACACACACACACACACACACACACACACTCCTCTTTCAGGCTTTCCTATCTATACTTTCCAATTGAAGTTAAAACAAAGATTATCTTTTGAACATTCTCTTTCATGAACTCTGTGTCCTTGGGCTGTGTTCACAGTTGGGGACTGTGTGTGAGAAAGAGAGACTGTGTGTGTGTGTGTGTGTGTGTGTGTGTGTGTGTGTGTGTGTGTGTGTGTGTGTGTGTGTGTGTGTGTGTGTGTGCGAGAGAGAGAGAGAAAGAGAAAGAATGAAACAGAAGCAGCGAACATGTGCTCCTCTACTGCAATATTCTTTATTTTCATCATCATCATCTGTGTCATTGTTTTTTCATCTTTTACAGTGGTTCATTTTTATTTGAAGATCAGAAATCGAGAATGAAATATGAAATATACACAAATGTTTGAGACTGAGTGAGAGTTAGTCACAGTGAGGGTTACGGGTTTCTTACTGGACTCTTTGTACAGTAGAAGAACCATTTAGATAACTGCACATACTGTACACACACACACACACACGCACGCACACACGCACGCACATGTGCACACACACCCTTCAATGCAATAGCTACAGTATGTCCCTATACAGTTCTGCTGTTTGAAATATTCCAAGGTTGACATGTAACTTTTCAGCTTCCAGACCAGCCCATCAGAAATACATCACCACCAATGAATAACCCGAAAGGTGGGGCATTATAATGTTGAGACTCTTCTATTTTCCTATCATCTCAATCTGACACTTTTCATATGTACAGAACATTGCAGATCAATTAGACAACCATTGACCATTGATAACAATTGCTTTAATTTTAATTTTTTAATATTTTTTGTGTGTCGATCAAACACAACTGTCTGTTTTTATTGACCGCCCATGGTCCAAATCTGAGTGGTTCTGTTTTATTGACCACTCGTGATCCAAAACCCTGTGGTCCTTTTTAATGACCACACGTCTGTTAGAAAACTGTCAACACATTTTGAAGATGACCTTAACTAACTCCACTCTGTGGTCAATTTGTGGTTGTCATGACCACTCTTGTAGACTGTATAACCTTCTGAAGAATACACCTGGGATGAAGTGCTTTGATTAGGAGACATCTCACTAAGTGCTCAGAGAAATATAGTGACCCAGAATAAAATAAACCCCTCATTCCTCTCATCCCTCCATCCCTCCCTCCATCCATCCCTCCCTCCCATAAACACATCACAATGACTATGATGAAACTGTAGCATGTCCAGACCATCTGTCCTTCTTTCTTTTTTACAATCCCTCGTTCATTTTTACGTTTAATATGGCAACAACAACTACATTACGGGGATATGGCTTCTTTCACATTCAGACATAAACACGGCATTCTCTCTCTCTTTCTCTCTCTCTCTCTCTCTCTCTCTCTCTCTCTCTCTCACATTATTTTACATCCGGTACAGATCTCTCTCCTCCTCTCTCCTTCTCTCTCTCCTCCTCTGTCATCAGACCAGACCAGGGTGATTGTAAACAGAGACCCCCTGGTCCAGCCCAGGTATCGGCCCCCGACGCCACGTCACACATGGTGGAAATAAACAGTACTCAGTATATGTCTCTTAACCTTTCACAGTGTGCTTTACGTGTAGCGAGCTGTTAGGTAGGGAGTCAAATTAAAGGGACGCCGGCCTGGGCCGACGCCGTGGCAATTCTGGCTGTTAGTACTGATGACGGCCCGCCCCTTTAAACATCTTGACTCCCTCCCCTTCTGTCAAAAGAACAGAGCCAAAGCCGTCCCTGTTAGTATTCATTCATCCCGGGGAGATGGAGGGATGGGATGGAGGGAGAGGACGGAGGGATGGATGGTCCTTTCTCTATGTACAATATGGCTTCTCTGAGAGACACATACACATAACGTTGTACAGACACAAAATGGAGACAGATAGAGAGACAGAGAGGGAGAGGGGTACAGAGTGTATCGGGGGGGGGGGGATTCAGACAAACAGTGAGATGAAAGTCCAACGTCCAAAGTGTCCGAAATGTCCCACGCTCTCTCAGAGTCAGGGGCGTCAGAGCGGACTCAGAGCAGCCGGCCAGGATGAGGGGGGGTCACCAAAGTCTCCTTACACCCCCCCCCCCCCCCCCACCCCCGTCCGTCACTGCAGGTACGACACGATATTCTTTATCAATCCACTTGGGAA
>NC_140234.1:13786286-13806928 GCF_949987555.1 Borostomias antarcticus
TGCCTCCTCTCACTACTGCAGGGAAGGAACGCGTTATAGACACCCCCCGTTAGAACCCTCTGGGGGGGGGGTCTAGGGGGAGGCCTCGGGAGAGGGGGGGGGGGGGGGGGCGGGGGTAGGGCGGGGCTAGGGGGAGGCCCGGGCAGAGGGGGGGGGGGTGGGGGGGGGGGGGCAGTAAGAGGAGACTGTGGTTGGGGGTTGAACAGACGGGGGAGATGAGGGAGATGGGGTTAGCTCTGAGGGTAGCATCCATATTCTGGTCAGAGAGGAGAGCCAGCTGTTCGTCATCCAGAGCTGAGGTTGGAGGGATGATCTAGAATTTTGAGATGTTTTTATTTTTTTTCCGTGTTTGTTTTTATTGACGATTTTTCAACCGCTGATCAATCGACATCTGCGGTCGGTAGCCTTCTGGACGTCATGATCTACCTCTCTTCTCTCTCTCCCTTTCATCTCTCCCCCCCTCTCTCTCTCTCCTTCTCCCTCTCTCTTTCCTTCTCTCTCCCACTCTCTCTTTCCTTCTCTCTCTCTCTCCCTCTCTCTCTCCCTCTCTCTCTCTTTCCTTCTCTCTCTCTCTGTCCCTCTCTTCCTCCCCCTCTCTCTCTCTCTCTCTCTCTCTCTCTCTCTCTCTCAGTATTCCTGTGCTGTACCAGTGTGCAGGGTCGTGGTTGACCTTGACGCTTCCAGATCGTTCTCCACCCAAGGTTTTCTCCAACTCTCTGAGGACCCAGAACATTCTTCCAGACCCCCCAACTTCACCCCCCCCCCCTCTCTTCCCCCCGCCTCCCTCCTCCTCACCCCCCCCCCTCTACCACACACCAACTTCATCCCCCCTCTCTTCCCCCCACCTCCCTCCTCCTCACCCCCCCCCACCCCCCCCTCTACCACACACCAACTTCACCCCCCCCTCTCTTCCCCCCGCCTCCCTCCTCCTCACCCCCCCCCACCCCCCCCTCTACCACACACCAACTTCATCCCCCCTCTCTTCCCCCCGCCTCCCTCCTCCTCACCCCCCCCCACCCCCCCCTCTACCACACACCAACTTCATCCCCCCTCTCTTCCCCCCGCCTCCCTCCTCCTCACCCCCCCCCCCTCTACCACACACCAACTTCATCCCCCCTCTCTTCCCCCCACCTCCCTTCTCCTCACCCTCCTCCCCCCTCCACCCCCCTCCCCCTCTCTCCTCCCCTCTCCTCCCCTCTCCTCCTCTCTCCTCCCCTCCCTCCTCCCTCTGCTAGGTCATTAATTATCTAATGGAATCAATACAATCTTAGATTAGACCAGCGTGACCCCGCACGCCCCCAGGTATCACCACGGCGATGAGAATGGATGGAGGGATGGACAAGGAGGCGGGGATGGAGGGATATAAAAGAACGAACGAATGAATGAATGAATGAATGAATGAATGAATGAATGAATGAATGAATGAATGAATGAATGAATGAATGAAACAGTGACGAGGGAGAAGGTGAGTACCTGCTCCTGGCGCCTCCCTGAACTGAATGAAGACGTGCAGTAAATGCTTGATCACGAGAGAGGGGGCTGCTGAGAGAGGGAGGGAGAGGTAGACAGAGAGAAGATGGAGTGATGCAGCGGGTCGACAGATAGAGACCTGCTAATGTTCACCTGTAGTGGAGTAATCAATACCCCTCCTGCTCCTGCTCTCTCCAAGGAGCACCTCTGATGTTCAAGTCCTGCCGGACGACACTCAACATCAGATCCATAATGGGCCTGACCCAGCCTGGGCTGTGTGGACGACGGGGGAGCGCTGGGTATACGAGCCACGCAGGGGCGGACCGGCCATCGGGAGCACCGGGATACGAGCCACGTATGTCCAGACGTTTATTATATCAGATCCACCAAAGTACAGACGACCGGAGAATACTGAACGAGAGATACGCCGGCCCTCGGTCAAATACCGCATGAAGATACCGGCGAATACTTTGGTGCGTTGCTTTCTCTGACCCAACGCAATCAAGCCATTAGAACACTGAATGTGAGGAGAAATCGGATGCACAAAAGGTCTGATGCGAGTACAGGACTGAGAATACTGTCTATTGTACTGTAGGCTAGGGGGCTGTCCCCAACATGAGTGACATAAATAATGACTGTATAGACCTATGACTGTACAGACCTACCCTGTATATTCTATACTGACCATGTACTGTAAATATTCTATATATTCTACTCTATTTTCTATATATTTATAGATTCTCTATATCAGTCATAGTTCTGAATATATAGAATATTGAATTATATATAGAATATATAGAGATAGAATTATCTATATATATTATATATATAATTCAATATTCTATATATTCAGAACTATGACTGTACAGACCTACCCTATACTGTATAATCTATACTGCCAATTCTATACAAATATATATATTGCTCTACTTAACACTCTGGAAAAAAGAGCTGCAAAAAAGCTGAATCTTTTCCAGGTCGGAAAGAACAATCTAGAGCAAATGGTTCTACTGTATGTAGCTGAATAACAATGACAACATATATCCAACTGTATGAGCAATATCTATACAACCCCTTGGTAACTAAGGACCTACTACTGTATATATGACACCAGAGAATAGTCATTCTGAATATAAACTGTAGGATACGACTGCATCCAGTAGTAACACTAACGAGCAGCAGTATGCCTATCACAAACAAGCACATACAGTAGTAACACTAACGAGCAGCAGTATGCCTATCACAAACAAGCACATACAGTACAGTAGGGGCGGCTGTAGCTCAGTTGGTAGAGCAGGTCGTTCAGTGATCGAGCAAGACACCTAACCCCCAATTGCTCCCAATGAGCAGGTTAGCACCTTGCATGGCAGCTACCGCCATTGGTGTGTGAATGTGTGTGTGAATGGGTGAATGAGAGGCCATTGTAAAGCGCTTTGAGTGCCGCTAAGGTGGAAAAGCGCTATATAAGTGCCGTCCATTTACAGTACAGAACTGTGGAATCCAGTCGAATCGGTCTGACAGAAACTTAGCTGTGATTTAAATTCTTTGGTTTTAACATACAATGATGGTAGAGTTCTCCAGAAAGTAGACAAATATAAATATCTGGGTGTGTGGATCGACTCTAGACTTACTTTTAAACCACATATTGATTATGTTACAAAGAAAGTTCATTTTGGTGTAGGGGTTTTGTTTCGTTCTAGGCACTGTTTTACGTTTCATGTCAGAAAAAATCTTATCGTATCTTGCAACTTATTCTTCCAGTAATTGACTATGCCGACATTGTTTACCAGAATGCATCAGAAACCGATCTTCAGCCCCTTGATGTAGTTTACAACAAATTGTGTAGATTTATAGTAGGTTGTTCTTTTTTGACACCTCATTGTATAATATATGACACACTCGGTGGCTTTCTTTAGATAACAGACGGCAATTTCACTGGTGTCAGTTTATTTTCAAATGAATTCACTTTGATTTCCCTTATTGTTTGAAACAATTTTTTGTTCCTTATTTATCTAATTACCCATTAAGAAGCTCAGACCAGTCCCTCTATACTGTTCCCTTTGTCGCCAAGGAAGTTGGCAAAAAAAACATTTAAGTCTTTGGCCCCTTCCGACTGGAACACTCTACCTGTCAATATCCGTTTGTTGTCCTCGTACCGTACGTTTAAAAATACCTTGTTTTCTCATTTAAAACCTGATTGTCAATGTTTTCAATAATAATGTAATGTGCTGTCACTCCCCATTCTTTTCTTTTATGTACGTTTTAGACTGATCCTCTTTCTTCTTTCTTCTGTTTTTCTTTTATGTTGAGACTAAGGTTGTTAATTGTTGTCCTTGTTGTCACGTGCTGTTTCTGTTTTGTCGGTGTTGTACATTGGATTGTCCTGTTTGTATTGTTTGTGTTGTATTGTGTATTTGGGTGGGACCCCCTCGCAAACGAGATGCTACATCTCAAGGGGTTCATCCCACATTAATAAAGATGTAATTTCATTAGAAAAATAATAATGCTGTCTAACAAACACACACACAACCAATTCTGACCCTCCCTCATGGACAGCCATCCTCACTAGGCAGGCTGAAACACACACTGCACGCCTGGCTGTAGACTCTCAATTCCTTGAGCAGGGGTCTCCTGGTTATTCCAGAAACATGCTTTATCACCAGAGGAGACCGGGCTTGTGCTGTACGGTGCTGTGGAACTCCCTGCCTGAGAGTCTCAGACAAGCTGAATCTGGATCATCTTTTAAGTGTCTTCTAAATAAATAAAAAAGTCGTAGTTGTTTTTATTTTTGGAATAGTATTTTTATTTTCACTTTATTTTATTCAAATGACTTTCTTCCCTTTTTACTGTATTTTATGTTTGTTTTTTTAGTGCTTCTTATTATATATTATAGTTCTCTTACAGTACAATGTTTTTTTTATTTTGTTTGTAAAGCACTTTATAACATTGCTTTGAAAAGTGCTACAGAAAGTGAATTATTATTATTATTATTATTATTATTATTATTATACTACCTGATAGGAAAGAGACAGAGAGAGACAGAGAGAGCCTATGGATTCTAAATACAGGTACAGTATAATTTGACCCTGGTCTAAATAATAGGAGAGAGAGAGAGAGAGAGAGAGAGAGAGAGAGAGTGAGAGAGTGAGAGAGTGAGAGAGAGAGAGAGAGAGAGAGAGAGTGAGAGAGAGAGAGTGAGAGAGAGAGAGAGAGAGTGAGAGAGAGAGAGAGAGAGAGAGAGAGCGAGAGAGAGAGAGAGAGACCAGTACCCCTGGTGTCTCTAGCAGTCCAGTAAATCTTGACCCTCAGGCTGACACAGCATCAACACTGACCTCCACATACCCACAGGTTATAGCACAGCAAACTGGGTCACACACACACACACACACACACACACACACAGGCCCACACACAGGTGCACGGACACACACACACAAGCACACAAACAGTCCATGCACACACGCAGTCAATTCAGCTTACTGTACATACACACACACACACACACACACACACACACACACACACACACACACACTCAACCCACAGAACCCCACTGTGCACTCACACAAACACTCGAGCGTCCACACACCCAATACACAACACTGTATACAGAAATTAGCATTGAGCAAATGTCAGAGTTAAGCTTGGTGCATAAGCTGCATCAGGAGAGTTGCATAAGTTGTGTAGGTGGTCCTGTAAAAACCAGGCTACCTGTTTGGCTACTGAAATACCCACTGTTCCAACTCCACTCCGATAGTGTAGTCCAGGGTACACAGTGATATTTAGATATTTATTTATTTACCCTCTTCTCTTTCCATAGACACGCAGTATCCACCCAACTTATGAACCACCACTGATGCAAAACATGTTACAATTTCTGTAAATGATGAGCCAGGCTAAAACCTGACTTACGGATGACATAGAATCCTAGGAATGTCAGCCTGTAATTATAGTACCGAGTCCTGGTAATGTCTTTGTGGTTGCTGTTGCTTGTTTTTCACCCTAGTTATATTGGGTTATTGTTGGATGATGTTTATAATATATGACTTTTCGTTATTGTGGTTTGCTTATTGCAATATGCCCAGCCATCTGCTCTTCAGCCATGTCATCACATCAAGGTTCGCAATGGAAATTAGTCTGAGACGTGGTGTTATCCTTAGCTATGCTTTTTAAGCTATAGATATATATATACATATATGATGTAATCATTTGTGGTCTTGATTTTTCTATCAACTGCTGGATCGGTGCACGCCGCCTGTGTGTTTGTCAGACTGAGACTCGTACGTTTGAGAGTGTGAGGATGTCGATACTGTGCAATACGGTATTATTTGGAAAGCATACTGTACTTCCTTCCAACTATTTATGAATACACCCTGTGTGTCTACCTGCTGTATGCTGTGTCTGTGTGCATTCCTATAGTTGTAGTCAAACGTTTACATACAGTACACTTGTAAAGAACATGTTGGGTGGGTCCATGAAGCAATAGCTCATGAGAGGGTGTACAGTAGTATATGGCCTACCCTACTTGCACAGTACGTAAAGACGACGTGATACATTGGTCGTAGTTTGGTAAATTGCGACGTTACCAACAGGCGACGTTGTCAACAACATGCCTATATCGTCGCAAAGTAACCTATCCTCAAGAAGAATGGTAACGTTGTACGTCACTAATTTACTCATCTCACTTTACTCAGCAGTGGATGTTCATCACCCAGGCCCTTAGAGCCATGGTGCTATGAGCGATGGTCCTGTGAGCCCAGGCCCTTCAGCCCGTCTGACCTCCAGGCACGAGCAGCATCCATCGGTCGATCGATTAGCACCCCGGCCAGACCAGGGCTGAGTTTCCCAGAGGCATCGTAGCGCTACGTTCATCGTAAGCTATGGCGTTCATCATAGCGCTACGATGAACGTAGCGCTACGATGCCTCTGGGAAACTCAGCCCAGGTCAGGGTCTGACATGTCTACCTGTTTCATGTCTAGTTTATTTTTCCCCTTATGCCAGAAGCCCTATGCTGCCAGCACCTAGTTTCCTACTAATCCCTTTATCCTTTTTGGTTTTCAGTTAAGTCTGTGATGCCATTGCCCTTGAGACCAACAGCTCCAGCAGTATTGCCCTCCACGTCTTTCCAGAGCCCCCCGCTTACCCCTCTGCCATCAAGCTCTGCATGTGCTGGTATGCAGAATTTTATGAACTACTTCATGTTGCATGCAGGGATATACATTGAGTTAAATGTCCATTATGTGACAGTACAATTACTTATAGCCACATCTGTGTTAATATCCAGATTTCCAGCAGTACTGGATGAACAGGACCCTGCAAAAAACGGGAGGAGGAGCTGCAGGTCTTGGAGGATCGGCTGAAGGACAAGGAGCATCAAAGGAAGATGGTGAGTAACTGCAGGGCAGAACTTAGTTCCTTATTTTTGCAGGGAAGTGTAAAGGAAGTGTAAAGTAAATGATTGTCTTGATGTTTTGCAGACATGATATCTGAGTTCCATCGGCGGCAAAGATCTGCCTGATGTAGTCCGACGGGTGCTGTCAGCTATTGCCATACACAGAGTGTGGAGTGTCTACAGCGTCCATGGGAAGAGGGGGAAGAAGCCTCTCAAGAATATGACCCTCTACAATGTCATATTACGTAAGAAATACATACAAGAAATACATACAAGAACAACATATTTTAGCAAAATAATACATTGTCTTTGTTTCATGCCAAATGTGAATTGAAACCATTCCCTTTCTTTATTAAAGGTGCAGTTATGGCCTCTAGGCCAAATGCTACACTGACAGAGGTGTCTGCCCAGCTGCAGGAGACGCTAAAACATGCCCCTGCTCCATGCAAAAAGACATGTGATGTCCGTTTTTTTTTCATGTTATTTCTCCTATCCAGTGACATGGCATGCTTCCAATGAATTGCGAACACTTTTTTCTGAATGTATGTGAGTTGTGTGTTTACAGCCATTTAATTTCATTATGTCCTTAGGCATCTGCAGAAGCTCCAGTCCAGCTGACCTCCCAAGCCCAGCTGACCACAGCCCGTCTGACCACAGCCGAGTATTCAGATGAGGATGACCTCTCCGGCCCAGACCCTCGATTCAGATGAGGGTAACCTCCAGCCCAGCCCATATCCCCAGACCTCCCCAGATCTCCCTCCCCAGCAAGTTTTAGAACTTTTGTATATGCAGTTGTCAGATAATGGGTTGCAAGCCAGACATTGACATTCTTTTTTTTCTGTCTATGCGAAATGTGACAGACCATATGCACCTCATCCCTGCCTTGCACACCTATGCACATTACAAGCACCAACACACTTTAGATATAAATATGTATAGTATAAATATTTGTTTTGCATTGTACAGTAATTATTTGTATGCCCAATACTAAACTGTTAATGTGTTCAGTCTCATCTTAGTTTGTACCATAATTATGCTTGCTGTATTGACCATATGTCATTAATTCGTTTTTGTAATGCAAATGTTAAATATAGCCAGTGGTCAGGGTTTAGTAAGTAAGTGACCAATCTGCAACATGCAAATGAAGACATGCAGACCAAGTAATATAAATATGTGTAGACCACATCTCACGTTACTTCCTGTCCATGTTATCACAACGTTCTCAATTCACGTGCTCAATTACGTATTTAGATGACAATAGTGTTACTCCAGCTGATTGTAAATGTAGGTCAGGTCTTGGTGTAATTCATCAGTTTACTTCCCAAAATGGACATGGTTCCAATCTGGGCCAAAATCAACGGATGCTGATATTATTGTTTTGTCAGAAACATGAGTGAGCAAAAGCAAAAGTATTGTAAATACTGTAATGACGTTGCTATTGTTGGCTACAATGTTTTCCGTACGGATTGACCCAAGAGAGGGGGGGGTATAGCGATCTATGTAAAGTCCAAATTTTGTGTGAATGTCGTACTCACCAATTCTGTTTGCAAGCAGTTTGAAATTTTTGTTTTAAATCTTGAAATGACTAAAGATCATGGAATCACTGTTGTTGGCTGCTACAGACCTCTGTCTGCCGTCAAAGATCTATCTTCCTTGACTCAGCTTATATCTCAGTTGCATTATAGCGAAATTATTCTGGTTGGTGACCTGAACTGGGATTGGTTACAACCAGTGTCTGATGATTTTAAATCTTATTGTGACTCAGTAAATTTGACCCAGTTGATTAACGCACCTATAGTCGGCCAAATCTTAAATGCCCTGAGATGTCTCTCATTGACTTAATCTTGACGAATGTCCCCCATAAATCTGTCACAGGTGTCTTTTGCAATGATATGAGTGATCATTGTGTTGTTGCTGCTATTAGAAATGCTAAGATTCCAAAGACAAAACCTTGCTTGATTTATAAAAGAAATTTAAAGCTTTTTATTGAGCAGGGATTTTTACATGATTTGTTTCATTTTAACTGGAGCAGGATAGAACTCATCCCTGACGAAGAAACAGTCTGGACATTTTTCTATGATGGGTTCAGTTCTATCATAAATAGACACGCCCTGTTCTGCAGGTACAGAGTTAAGGGGCGGGATAACTCATGGTTCTCACCAGAGCTCTCTAGTCTAATTCGCGAACGTAATCTAGCCTGGGCTAAAGCAAGAAAATACAAGTCTGATACTGATTGGCTTCTTTTTAAGACTTAGCTTTTTGAAGATGGCAGCTGACTTCATAGCAGAACCGTTAACTTATCTTTTTAATCTCACCCTAGATAGTAAAGAAATCCCGACAATCTGGAAATCGGCCTATGTTCTCCCATTGTTAAAAGGGGGAGATCAGACAGTATTAAATAATTACAGGCCAATATCAAATTTGTCAGCACTGGCCAAAGTACTTGAAACTCTTGTAAGTGAACAACTTAAAGAGTTCTTATATAATAACACTATCTTATCTGCATCCCAGTCAGGTTTCAGGAAACAACGTAGTACAATTACGGCAGCCTTGAAAGTTGTTAATGATATTGCTGTTGCCCTATACAACAAACAGCACTGTGTCACTCTTTATAGATCTTTCCAAAGCATTCGACACGGTTGACCATGATATATTGAAAGAGAGATTGCTTCATTCAGGTCTCTCAGAGCAAGCAGGTGCATGGTTTGTGAACTATTTATCTGTAAGAACTCAATGCACTAAACTTGATGGTCTCATGTCTGATGTGCTGTCTATCTGTAAGGGGGTGCCCCAGGGCTCAGTACTGGTCCCCTCTTATTTACTATCTATATTAATGGTCTGGGTCATAATATATCTAATGCAAATCTTAATTTTTATGCTGACGATACAGCTATTTATTGTTGTGCTGCAAGTCTTGCCGAAGCTTTCCAACTTTTGATGTTGTACAAAATACTTTGTGCCAACTGAAACTTGTCTTAAATTCTGACAAAACGAAACTTATGGTGTTCACAAATACACAAAAAATTCAGGGAAAAAACATCGAGATTGTTTCTTCGTACAAGTATCTTGGAATTTTAATTGACGATGGTCTCTCTTTTAAACCACACATTCAGCTCCTGGTGAAGAAGCTGAAGCTGAAATTGGGTTTTTATTTCAGAAATAAGTTTTGTTTTTCTTTTGAGGTTAAACGGAGACTTGTTGCTGCTACATTCATGCCTGTGCTTGATTATGGTGATGTTCTGTACATGCATGCTTCCTCTCAGTGCCTCAATGCAATCAATACTGTTTACCATGGTGCTTTGAGATTCATCACAAACTGTAGAAATCATACTCATCACTGCACCTTGTATGATCGGGTTGGATGGTCTGCATTGTCTACTCGTAGACTTATTCATTGGTACATCGTTATTTATAAGGCAATTCTTGGTCTTCTTCCTTCTTACCTCTGTGCCTACATTTTACAAAAAAGTACTAGGACATACTCCTTAAGACCACAGGACCTCTTGCTGCTGTCTGTTCCCAAAGTCAGAACAGAAAAGGGGAAAATGGCTTTTAGTTATTCGGCTCCTTCTGCCTGGAACATGTTACAAAATGATCTCAAACTTGAGGAGCAGGTCTCAATAGATGTTTTTAAATCCACTATGAAGGTTTGAGAGGTGGATTTAATAGTATGTTCATGTTTTTAAGTAGCGTATTTCCATATAGCCAAATCACCAAGTCACGTGTGTAAACTGTATTGCTGTTGCATCTCTGTGTTTCTGTTGTATATTTCCGTCTGTAACTCTGTGTTTGGATTGCACTGCTGCCTATCTTGGCCAGGTCTCTCTCGAAAAAATCAATTTTTAATCTTAATGGGACTTTTCCTGGTTAAATAAAGGCTAAATATATATTTTTTTTTTTTTAAATATCCACAACGTGACATTGTGACATTGTGGGGACTTATCTGCATTTAAATTTGTCGCGTGGAGCGGATGATGCGACATCTATAGAGCACGTGGCTACGACGTTTCCGCAACCGGATTGTGTTAGTAGGGTATGACCGCAGCACAACCCGTGGCATTTAGGCCATATACCACAACCCTTGAGTGAGTTACTGCTTTTATACAACAGTTACATCATCGGGAAACATTTATGGGATAAATACCTACAATTTAAGCAGCGATTTTAGTGAACTCCGCCAAGAAAGATAGTTCCTAAAACTATCACGTTGCTATGGAGTTTCAAAACGATGAACTATGAGCCCTAGCAACCAAAAACTAATACTCCTGACCAACCTAGCTAGCCATGAACGAAGTGTAGCCTACTTTTGCTGTGCAACTGCAAGTAGCAAAAGTGGTGATGATAAACCAGAGTGGTAGGCTACAGGACAGATAGAACAACTCAAAACTGACATTGAATGTTTCCATTTTTCTTAAGGAGAAACCGTAATGTAACCAACAAACCCTTACGCAATGGAACCTTTTTACAGGCGGTAATAATTGGCACAGTAATATTTCACATAGAACAATAAAGAGGCTTTGCCCGTGGTATATGTAAGGGATAATGAACGAGGGGCGGGTCTTTGTGCTGTTTAAATGGCCGACGTGGAGGTAGTGAATTGCCCGAGGCGTAGCCGAGGATAATTCTAGATAGTAGATAATTCTCTACTCTGCACATACATATCTGCATTTCTACATCCGCGTCGGTCATTTAAACAGCACAAAGACCCGCCCCTTGTTCATTATCCCTTACATATACAACGGCTCTTAACCAATTAGATTGCAAGGTCGGAACTACCCATTGTATATAAATATACATACAGCAATGCTAATATTTGGTTACATGTCCCTTGGCCATTTTCACCTGATTTAGCCATTCCTTTACCACTTTTGTGGCAGTGGCTAGTTGCAAAACTAGAATGGAGAAGTAAGACGCCTCCTTCCCTCCACTAGTCTGGGGGTCCACCTTGGGCAAGTGGTAGTACCCCCTAGCCCCCCTACCTGGGGTTACAGGCAAAAACCCTGATGAAATTACAACTACAAGGAAGAGAGACCCGGCCCGGAGGAAGCCCGGGGCCCTCGTCTGGAGCCAGGCCCAGATGGAGGGCCCGCATGCGAGCGCCTGGTGGCCGGGCTTACCACGGAGCCCGGCCGGGCCCAGCCCGAATAAGCAACGTGGAAGCACCATCTCCTCCTCCATCGTCCCGTGGACCCACCACCCGCGGGAGGAATTGTCGGGGTCGGGTGCGCTGCCAACTAGGTGGCGGTGAAGGCGGGGGACACCGACGGACCGGACCCGGGCGGCAAAGGCTGGCTCTGGGGACATGGAACGTGACCTCGCTGGGGGGGAAGGAGCCGGAGCTTGTGAGGGAGGTGGAGCGATACCAATTACACCTGGTGGGGCTAACCTCCACGCACAGCACCGGCGCCGGAACCAAACTCCTGGATAGGGGTTGGACCCTGTTCTTCTCCGGAGTTGCTCACGGTATGAGGCGTAAGGCAGGTGTGGCTATACTAGCTAGCCCCCAGCTGAGCGCCTCTGTGCTGGAGTTCACCCCAGTGGACGAGAGGGTCGCCTCCCTGCGCCTTAGGACTGTGGGGGGGGGGACTCTGACTGTGGTTTGTGCTTATGCACCGAACAGCAGTTCAGAGTACTCAGCCTTCCTGCAGACCCTGAGTGGAGTCCTTTTGGGGGCTCCTGCAGGGGACTCCAGTGTCCTACTGGGGGACTTCAATGCACACGTAGGCAATGATGGAGAAACTTGGAGGGGCGTGATTGGGAGGCATGGCCACCACGATCTGAACCCGAGTGGTGTTTTGTTGTTGGACTTCTGTGCTAGTCACGGTTTGTCCATAACAAACACCATGTTCGAACACAAGGATGCCCACAAGTACACCTGGCATCAGAACACCTTAGGCCGAAGGTCGATGATCGATTTCGTTATCGTATCATCTGATCTGAGGCCATGCGTTTTGGACACTCGGGTAAAGAGAGGGGCAGAGCTGTCCACTGATCACCATCTGGTGGTGAGCTGGTTTCGATGGCGGAGGAAACTTCTGGACAGACCTGGAAAACCCAAGCGTGTAGTGAGGGTGAACTGGGAACGTCTGGAGGAAGAGCCTGTCCGGAGAGATTTCAATTGCCACCTCCGGCGGAGCTTCTCAGGCATCCCTGTGGAGGTTGGGGACATCGAGCATGAGTGGTCGGTGTTCAAAGCCTCCATTGCTGAAGCTGCGGCTGGGAGCTGTGGCCTGAGGGCCATAGGTACCTCAAGGGGCGGTAACCCTCGGACACCGTGGTGGACAGCGGTGGTGAGGGAAGCCGTCCGACTGAAGAAGGAGGCCTTCCGGGTTATGTTAGCCCGGGAGACCCCAGAAACAGTTGCAGGGTATCGACTGGCCCGGAGGGCTGCGGCTTCGGCCGTGACCAAGGCAAAGCAGCGGGTGTGGGAGGAGTTCGGAGAAACCATGGAGAAGGACTTTCGGTCGGCACCAAAGTGTTTCTGGAAGACCATCAGACACCTCAGGAAGGGAAAGCGGGGGACCATCCAAGCTGTATACAGCAAGGAGGGGACACTGCTGACCTCAACTGAGGAGGTTGTTGAGCGTTGGAAGGAGCACTTTGAGGAACTCCTGAACCCGACTAATCCACCCTCTACGATCGAGGCAGAGCCGGAAGATGATGGGGGGTCGTCAATGTCCTTGGAGGAGGTCACTGAGGTAGTCAAACAACTCCACAGTGGCAGAGCCCCAGGGACTGATGAGATCCATCCAGAAATGCTGAAGGCGCTGGGTGTAGAGGGGCTGTCTTGGTTGACACGCCTCTGTAACATTGCGTGGAAGTCTGGGTCAGTGCCGAAGGAGTGGCAGACTGGGGTGGTGGTCCCAATATTCAAAAAAGGGGACCAGAGGGTGTGTGCGAATTATAGAGGCATCACATTACTCAGCCTCCCAGGGAAAGTTTACTCCAAGGTGCTGGAAAGGAGGGTCCGGCCGATAGTCGAACCTCAGATCGAAGAGGAACAATGCGGATTTAGTCCTGGTCGTGGAACTACCGACCAGCTCTTCACTCTCGCAAGGATCTTGGAGGGGGCTTGGGAGTTTGCCCAACCTGTCTACATGTGTTTTGTGGACTTGGAGAAGGCTTACGACCGGGTCCCCCGAGAGGTCTTGTGGAGGGTTATGCGGGAGTATGGGGTGAGGGGGTCCCTACTTAGGGCCATCCAATCCCTGTACACCCAGAGCGAGAGCTGTGTCCGGGTCCTCGGCAGTAAGTCGTCTGCCTTTCCGGTGGGTGTTGGCCTCCGCCAGGGCTGCGCTTTGTCACCAATCCTGTTTGTGATTTTCATGGACAGGATATCGAGGCGTAGCCGGGGGGAGGTGGGTTTGCAGTTCGGTGAGCTGGGGATCACGTCACTGCTTTTTGCAGATGATGTGGTCCTGATGGCATCAGCTGCCTGCGACCTCCAGCACTCTCTGGATAGGTTCGCAACTGAGTGTGAAGCGGCTGGGATGAGAATAAGCACTTCTAAATCTGAGGCCATGGTTCTCAGCAGGAAACCGGTGGCCTGTCCGCTCCGAGTAGGAAATGAGTCCTTACCCCAAGTGAAGGAGTTCAAGTATCTGGGGGTCTTGTTCACGAGTGAGGGAACCATGGAGAGGGAGTTTGGCCGGAGAATCGGAGCAGCTGGTGCGGTTCTGCAGTCGCTATACCGCACTGTTGTGACGAAAAGAGAGCTGAGCCAAAAGGCAAAGCTCTCGATCTACCGGTCTATCTTCGTCCCCACCCTCACCTATGGTCATGAAGGATGGGTCATGACCGAAAGAACGAGATCACGGATACAAGCGGCCGAAATGAGTTTTCTCCGGAGGGTGGCTGGGGTCTCCCTGAGAGATCGGGTGAGAAGTTCAGTCATCCGGGAGAGACTCGGAGTAGAGCCGCTGCTCCTTTGCGTCGAAAGGAGCCAGTTGAGGTGGTTCGGGCATCTAGCGAGGATGCCTCCTGGGAGCCTCCCTAGGGAGGTGTTCCAGGCGTGTCCGGCTGGGAGGAGGCCGCGGGGTAGACCCAGGACTAGGTGGCGGGACTACATCTCCGCACTGGCCTGTGAGCGGCTAAAGATTCCCCAGGCAGAGCTGGTTGATGCTGCTAGGGAAAGGGATGTCTGGGGCCCCCTGCTGGAGCTGCTGCCTCCGCGACCCGACCCTGGATAAGCGGATGATGATGAATGATGATGATGATGATGATGATGATGATGATTTACCACTTTTGATGTGTGTTTGGGGTCATTGTCCTGTTGGAACACCCAACTGCGCCCAAGACCCAACCTTCTGGTTGATGATTTTAGGTTATTCTGAATAATTTGGAGGTAATCCTCTTTCTTCAATCAATCAATCAATCAAAGCTTTATTTGTATAGCGAATTTCATACCCAGAGGCAACACAATGCGCTTTACAGAGAACAAGGGAGGTGGGCATACGACCCACTCTCTACATATTCCAGAGGGAAGCAAAAAAACAGTAATCACCCGGGGGCCAGATAAGTGAGCTGTAAAAATTCTTCCCTGACCCCTCTCAACAAGGCGATCGAGCAAGCTCCAGGAGTATGTTTGTCTACCAGCTAAGAACATTTATGAAGCAATACATTGCATTAAATTACATTTCAGAGTGAGAGAGGCTAAAAGCATCATAGGAGAGAGAACATTCTACGGACATGCTACATCATCCACAGTAGACACAGGGGTATCTATCGGACTTCGGACTTTCTTCATTATTCCATTTACTTTCTGTAAAGCACCAGTTCCATTGGCAGCAAAACAGGCCCAGAGCCACCACCAGGCTTGACGGTAGGCATGGTGTTCTTGGGGTTAAAGGCCTTACCTTGTCTCCTCCAAACATATTTCTAGTCATTGTGGCCAAACAGTTCATTTTTGTTTAATCTGACCACAGACCTTTCCTCCATAAACCCTTGTATTTGTCCATGGGATCAGCAGCACATTTCAGTTGAGCCTTAAGGTGCCGTTTGTGGAGCAAGGGCTTCCTTCTTGCCCGGCAGTCTGTCAACATGATCATGATGATCATGATCATCATCATCATCAGGTCATCTTCACAGACTAGCTTTCCAGTGGAGCTTACAGCCATCTCGGTCCTCCCTACATCTGCCTGGCTCGCCAGCACTCTCCTCTCCCGCATCGGTCTTCAGCACATCCAAGTATGTTGATGTGGGACGCCCCTGTGATCGATGCCCGTGTGTTGGCTCCCAGAGCACTAGCATGCCTGCTGGGAGTTCTGGCCGTCTTTGGCAGTGACCGGTAAGTCTCATTCTCCTGGCTGCCACTCTCTCGCTCAGCCTTGGCAGTCCGCCATACAGGTGCCTGTTGGGAACATGCTCGTTCTCGTCCTCTCAGCCCATGGCGATGTAAAACACGCTGGACTGTGGACACCGACTCCTGTGTTCCAATACTGATTCATTGTAGACCTTTGGCGGGTCTCGGTTGATTCTTGACCATCCTGACCAATGTTCTCTCAGCAGCAGGGGATAGCTTGTGTTTTCCTTTCCTGATCATGGAAGTGACACAACTAGGGATGCACCGATTGCAAAATTCTGGGCCGATGCCGATGTTTAAAATAACAATCCGGCCGATGTTTATTTTATTTTATTTTTTTCCCCTTTTGTGCCAGGGAAACAAAGAAATTAAGTGTTTGGTTCCAAAATGCCGATTTTTATTTCACTTTAATTTGAAAGCAAACTACACGTGCGTTTGCGGCGTTACGTTACGTATCTTCTCCGAATCTGCAGCTGGGTAGGTTACGTTTTGCAACAAAAAAAGCCGTAATTGTTGCGACATAACTTGAGCCACTACCATCGGTGAATGTCATTTGATTTGCCGATGGGCCCGTGGCAGTCAACAAGAAAAACATCGGCCGATGCCGATGTTCGGCCGATGCATCCGTGTAGACACAACTGTGCCATGCACTTGATACTTGATACAGTTGTTTGCACAGTTGATCTTGGGACCTGTAGCTGCTTTGAAATGGCTCCAAGTGACTTTCCTGACTTGCTCAAGTCAACGATAGGCTTTTTCAGATCCGTGCTGAGCTTCTTTGATGTTCCCATTGTAGCATCTGTGGCTGAGTCTAATGATTGTATCAAATTAGCCATATTTAAATGGGCTCAGAGAAGTCACCAGCTGTAGTCAATCATAATCACTCACAAGAAGTTAAGAGACCATACCACAAAGCTAATTTGAATTATACAACTTTCTACATCACCAAAATTAATAGGTCATGTTGCAGATTTGGTCAAATTTTCAGTAGAGCCATAATAAATTCATAAAAGAGCCAAGCTTTGTGAATGTTTTTTGTAACAAAGAAGCACTGTATGTGCTCCAATAACTCTATCACAGAAATATGAGAGTTGTAGAAATTATTGGAAACTCAAGATAGCCATGACATGTTCTTAACAAGTGTATGTAAACTTTTTTACCACAGCTGTATGTGAATTTGTGCATGTTCAAAGCATTTGTGCGTACGTGAGTGCCTTCCTACACATGTATATACCTGTGTGTTTGTTTGTGTGCATGCATGCCTGTGTGTGTGTGTGTGGGGGGGGGGGGGGGGGGGGTCGTAGGCTGCTGCTGCATCTCCCCGGTGGCTCCCTGCTGGGCGGTGTGTACAGTGTGTGTGTGTGTGTGTGGGGGGGGGGGGGGGGGGGGGAGTGACAGCAGGGGTTATGTAAGAAGCCACAGTGGGCCAGAGTGGACAGGCTGACCAAGGATCAGGTCAACAGAGTGTGACACTAAACACTTCTCCCTGACACTGAGCTGACACCCTCTGTCACACACGCGCCTGTCAGCGCCGCTCACACACTCTGCTATACACGCCTGCCTGTGTATGTGTGTGTGTGTGTGTGTGTGTGTGTGTGTGTGTGTGTGTGTGTGTGTCAAAGGTGAGAAACCAACACCTCTGTGTGTGAAGGTGTATGTGTGTCAATGGAAGGATACCTGTATGTGTGTGTGTGTGTGTGTGTGTGTGTGTGTGTGTGTGTGTGTGTGTGTGTGTGTGTGTGTGTGTGTGTGTGTTCAGACTGAGGCACCTCTCTGTCTCTCTACCCGTGACTGTCTGCCTCAGTCAATCTGTTTATCCACTCTTCACCATGAATCAACAATCAAATACATCTCTACCTATTATTATTAATATTATTATGACACTCTCCCTAAACTCATATTTCCCCGAAGACTGTAGTGCAATATACAATGTGTCTGTCTGTCTGTCTGTCTGTCTGTCTGTCTGTCTGTCTGTCTAACGGTCTATCCGGCTGTTTGTCTGTGTGTCAATCTGCCTATTGGTCTGTCTGTCTCTCACACGCTGACACGCATATGCACACACACACACACACACACACACACACACTCAGGTATCCTTCAATCGACACACACACCTTCACAAACAGAGGTATTGTTTTCTCACTTTTGATTTCATTTTTCCTCACTTAACAATCAGAGATAACCGCAACGTTAATGAAGACCGACAATATCACACAATTTTTTGAACGATGACACGCCGAGCATTTGAAAATAACGTTTAAAAAGCAAAGTATTAAAACAGCACAGAGCAGGAGACCTAAAGAGACACTAGTTGTTTCTGCCACATAGGCCACCGTAGCACTCAGTCACGATGACACATTCCTGTGCTGTTCATCCCTTTTAGCAAAGTCATGTTGGGATATGGAGAGGCGTTGGGACGGAGAGAGCGTTGCTTGTTATAGGGAACGATAGAATAAGGCAGAGTCTGGATAAACTGCATCAACAGAGCACAATCGAGTCAGAAGTACATGAGTCAAGAGGACATGAAGATGACAATGTTCAGTACTCAGTATTTTGATCATGTTCAGGACATACACAGACTATATTGATGGTAATCCCAGTACTTTCAGTTCAGATATACTGAATGGTATTATCAACGTCACATCTTCTACTGAATAGAAAAAACTGTTATACGTATACTATATGTGTTTTTATTGTTTATAAATGTTTTAGCGACAAATGGTTTATGTCTATGGTTTAGATTATAGATATTACCACTATGGTTCAGATGGTGCTAGTAGCTGCTATGCATCCTGTGCAGGTGTGAAGTGGTAGCAGGTGTGTGTGTGTGTGTGTGTGTGTGTGTGTGTGTGTGTGTGTGTGTGTGTGTGTGTGTGTGTGTGTGTGTGTGCGTGTGTGCGTGTAGACTAGACACTAGACAGTAGTGCTCTGGATGGAGACTTGAGGTACAGTAACAGACAGTTAAATCAGATGCCTAATTGGTGAAAACAAACAATAATAAACAACAACAACAAAACACTGGAGAGAGGCGTTGCGTGTATGACCTCACACACACACACACACACACACACACACACGGGTGCCCACTCTAACTATAATTTGGTCAATTACGACGCCCTGCTGTGAACACTAAAACGCTGGATATTACTGAGCCATACTAAACAAGGTTGTGTTACTGCACCACACATTCATGTGGAAATCTGTTTTTAGATTTCTCATTAATACAAATAGGAATATTTCACAGAAATTATATTAATTCATTAATTAACGATATTAATCTTGATTACAAATGTGATGGGAACTAATAACTTGGATGATAATTCTGTAAAAATAGTTTCATTCGTGGCTATAGAAGTGATTTTCAAAAGAGTGTAGTCTCTATGGTGGCATGACAGAGAACAGACTCCGGTATGAATGGTGTGTTCTACATCACAGTAATAACACATTATTCAATATTTCACTCTGAGAAAACCCAGCAAGCGAGTTAGACTAGGAGAGAAGCGACGATTCTGACTTCAAAAGGCGTCACCAATAAGGACATAATCTAGATGTTTTACCAGTCTGACAGATGAAGGCGTGTCACTCATTCACTCATTTAAAACAGTCTGGGTTGAAACATAAACACTGATAACAAACTCATTCTAGCCAACTCTCCCTGTGTGTCTGTGAATCAAAGAGTATTAATAAGAGACTTTATATCCTTCATACCCAGCCAACACACTGTCACACACAGCTGTATTTGAGGAGAAAAATAAACTTTGATTTGTGTAAACTGGACCTAGTACCGTAGAAAATAATTGATTCAAACTGATCAAATAAATAAAGCAATTATTAAAACATTTAGTACAACACCGAGTTCATCTTTATGAAATCCAGCAGGAACAATAGACCAAATGATCACTAAACTGCCAACATGGTTTTGTATCTAAACTCTGACATTGTCCAGACTTGCTGAAATAAATACAAGAAAAAGTAATTTCCCTGAAGAAATGGCTGTGAAAAACATCAGTACTAAAAAGATAAAAGAATAAAATTTATATTAAAAATTTTAAATCAACAAGCAGTATAACTTTGAAACCTAACATAAGCGAAACCACAACTAAGAGATGTCATACAGTTTTCAGACTCAAGTTTGTTGACAGTGAGAGCACGCGCGTGTGTGCGTGCGTGTGTGTGTGTGCGTGCATGTGTGTGTGCCTGTTTATTTGCCTGCTTATCCATGCTGTGTGTGTGCAAACAAAAAAGTTATTATAACTTACCTGACGGGCATTTCCAGCTTTGAGTCCTCTAATGTAGGTTCTCTCTATCTTCTTCCTCCTCCTCCTCCTCCTCTTCCTCGTCGTCGGGCCGCCGGGCCCTTGGAATGCCCTGGCTGTGGCCCCTCTGCCCCAAAACACAGCAGACGCACGCCAGTGCAAGCCGAGCTGGGCTGGAGACGGGAGGCTGTGGGGGTTGGAGGTCGGAGGTTGGAGGCTGGA
>NC_140234.1:13807128-13812128 GCF_949987555.1 Borostomias antarcticus
TTGAAAAAAGCCTGCATTGCAGAACCAATCCAACGTCTTTAGGGCGGTCCTTCTTAACGGGGCGGTGAATGTTTTGTTTTTATCCTACAGTTTGTTTGGAGGACATGGTTTTCAGTAAGGCGGGTCCTTCTCCCTCCACCATGCTCTCCTCCCTCATCCTCTCTCTCCTCCGCCATCCTCTCCTCCCTCATCCCCTCTCCTCCACCATCCTCTCCTCCCTCATCCCCTCTCTCCTCCGCCATCCTCTCCTCCCTCATCCCCTCTCTCCTCCGCCATGCTCTCCTCCCTCATCCCCTCTCCGCCGTCATTCTCTCCTCCCTCAGTAAAGCGGGTCCTTCTCCCTACTGGAGATGGTTGGTAGCGTCGGTTTTCGGGCGCCGTTCTAGCCAAGCTTCCTAATGGAGACGACTCCAGGCTTTCGGTGGCGGAGATCTCCAAGGTTCTGGCCTCGTGTGACTCTACCCTCAACCCCTCTCCCCGCCAGCCTCATCTCCTCTCCCCCCTCCGACTCCAACTCCAGCCCCAGGACTTACTGAAGGCCTCCACCAGCTCCAGCTGCATGATGTAGGGCACCAGGGGTTCCGGCAGCTCGGAGAAGAAGCTCTTCATGGCTCCGGCCACCGTGTTGATGGTGAAGTCCTTCTCCACCAGATCCAGGTTATAGTCTGGAAGAGAGAGGGATGGAGGGGAGGAGGGGAGAGAGAGAGTGGACAGAGAGAAATAGAGAGATAGAGAGACAGATAGAGGAGAGAGAACATGAGAATAGTACCCAAAAAGTGCAAAATAAAGTTCTGCATGGTTCCGGCAGGTTCAGAGTTCTCTAGCCTCTGTAGTAATTGGGTGCAGATGTTCTAGAAGGTGTGTGTAGGTGTTAGTCCAGCGTGAATGGAGGGCCACACCGGGTTGTAATCTCAGAAGGTAATTGTATCGTCACCTTTCGGGCTCCCGTTCTGATCGACCCGACACGGGGCATCAACTCTAATTCGCCGGGCCGAATTGAGCGCCAGCCAGGTGTGTGTGAGGACACACACACACACACACACACACACACGCACACACACACACACACACACACACACACACACACACACACACCGACACACGTACCATCTATTGATGCCATCTAGCCAGCAGGCATGCTTCATTAACCAAACCAATCTGTCTGTAATTAACTGCCCCCACCAGTCACACACACGTGGGCATGTGCACACGCGCGCACACACACACACACGTGCGCACGCGCACACACACACAGCAGAGCAGATAGGAGATACTGTAGGGGATGGCCTATTCTCTCTACAGGGTCAATGTTTGCACATGTTCCCCGTTTAATTACAGTAATTCACTGGAAGGCTGTGTGTGTGTGTGTGTGTGTGTGTGTGCGTGCTTCCGTGTGTGTGTGCGCGCCCGAACTCCTTCCCTTCCTATTTCACTTCATCAAAGCATCTCTTGTATCAGGATGCTTTCCCTCTGCTTTCAAGACTGCCAGAGTCACCCCCCTCCTAGTCTAGAATCAAACCTTACAAAACATGGTCTGGTAGGAGCCAGCGCCTACCTTCCAAATCCAGCTGCTGAACATAATGTCATTGGAGTATTTAGTCAGGACTAAATGAAAAACTAATCCACCCAATTAAAGAAGAAAACTCCAGTTTGCCAACTCTGTGAAGGGAGTTAATGTGGAAGATTGGCCAAGTAGGCTAAATCGCACATTACAGTATGTGCCACCTATGTTGACAGCTCACACGAAAGCAGGACTCTTTTCATTGTTATTTACAAATATCAAGGTTTTTCCCCCCAGATATTTTCGCCGCAGCGAGAAGTAAGAACTTCTGGATACTCAATTACCTCCCTCCTGAAGAAACCCTCATTTGACCCCTTTGAAGTCAAAAACTGCAGACCGGTTTCCCTTCTATCCTTCCTATCAAAAACACTTGAACGTTCCATCTTTAACTAACTATCTTCATATCTCCACCAGAACGACCTCCTAGATCCCCACCAGTCCGGGTTCAAGGCTGGCCACTCGACAGAGACCGCCCTCTTTGCAGTGACAGAGTCACTCCATGCCGTGAGAGCAAACTCTCTCTCTTCTGTCCTGATACTCCTAGACCTGTCAGCAGCGTTTGATAGGGTAGACCACCAGATCCTCCTCTCCACTTTCGAGGAGAAAGGCGTCGCTGGCTCTGCACACTCCCTGTTTGCATCCTACCTGACGGGCCGCTCCTACCAGGTGACATGGAGGCAGTCGATGTCGGAACCGCGTAGTCTGACTACGGGGGTTCCACAAGGGTCTGTTCTGGGTCCTCCTCCTTTTTAACCTCTACAATACATCTCTGGGCTCTGTCATTCATCCTGACATTTCCCCCTTCTGATACACAAGTGGAGACACGCATAGCTGGGTGCTTGGCTGACATCTCAAAATGGATGACGACACATCACTTCAAGCTCAACCTGGACAAGACTGAGCTGCTGTTCCTCCCAGGGAAGGGCTGCCCACACCGGGACCTGGCCATCACAATTGAAGACACAGGGGTGACGCCGACTCGGACTGCGAGGAATCTGGGTGTGACCCTGGATGACCAACTCTCGTTCTCCACACATTTCACATCCGTTAGACGCTCTTGCAGATTCCTGCTCTACAACATCAGGAGGATTCGCCTTTTCCTCACTGATAAAACGGCACAGGTTCTCATCCAGGCCTTGGTCATCTCCCGCCTGGACTACTGCAACTCCCTCCTTACTGGGGCCCCAGCGTCAGCCATTAAAACTTGTCCAGAAAGCTGCTGCTTGCCTGGTGTTCAACCACCCCAAGTTCTCTACACTAGCTCACAGTAGCAGCTCACATCCAGTTTAACACTCTGGTACTAGCCTACAGGAAAATGAAAGGAACAGCTCCTGCATAGATTGTGCTCTTGGTCACTTGTTTTAGAAAGGAGATGCACTTGTGAGTGCTGGTGAGGACCAGTGGTTTGGATAAAAGCGTCAGCTAAATGACTGTAATGTAATGTAATGTGTGTGTGTCTTTGTGTGTGTGTGTGTGTGTGTGTGTGTGTGGTCACTCACCCTGGTCAAACTGCCGCTGCATGCTTTCCATCTCCGCCTTGTTCCCACTGACCCTGTAGATCCCTTCTGTGGTCAACCCTGAGAGAGAGAGAGAGAGAGAGAGAGAGAGAGAGAGAGAGAGAGAGAGAGAGAGAGACAGACAAAGTTCAACAAATACACTGAAATCATTAATCGGTTTCTTTCCCCTGTGTGTCTATAAATTAGAGAAAATGTGTTTGGAAGACAGAGAAGACAGATGACTTCATTATACGGAGTGTTAGAACCACGTAGCCCGTTTGAGATAGTGAGGCAATTTGCCGAACAAATTTTCTCCAGTAAATTCCGGCCCTGTGGCTGGTAATAGACAGCTGGTCCGTCATCCCATCAGTCTCTCTCTCCCTCCCCACTGGAGGTCTAGGAACGTTTAAATGACTTTAAATGACTTCAAACTCTGGTCCCGTGTGAGTTAACCACTCTCTCCCTCTCCTCTCTCTCTCTCTCTCCCTCTCTCCTCCCGTTATCGAGCCCGGCCTCTTTTCTTCGCTGCTCCCTCCTTCGCTTCTCTGCTCTCTCCCCCTCTTTCTTCCCCTCCTCCCTATCCCCCCCTCCGTCGTCCGCAGCCAGTGTGTTCAGGGGCTGAGGGGAGGGCGTAGAACGGAGAGAATGAAAGAGAAAGAGATGGAGATATAATGGGAGGAAGAGGGGCAGGGAGAGAGAGTGATGACAGGAGAGAAAGAGAGGAGGGACAATGAAGGATAGACAAAAGGAGACAAAGACATAGGGAGAGAGAGAGAGGCAGGACGATGGAGAAAGACAGAGAGAGAGAGAATGAGAGAAAGAGAGGGAGGGAAGGAGGGAGGGAGACAGGATGTGGAAAATGAGAAGTCTCTCAGCCAAGGCGTGTCGCATCGATCCCCTTCCCCTGTCAATCAGTTATCCACTACTGCTTCTCCACCCAGCCAGCAGGGAGACAGAGGGAGGGAGGGAGAGAGATAGAGGGAGGGAGAGAGATAGATAGAGGGAGGGAGATGGAGGGAGGGAGGGAGAGAGATAGAGGGAGGGAGATGGAGGGAGGGAGAGAGAGAGATAGAGGGAGGGAGGGAGGGAGGGAGAGAGATAGAGGGAGGGAGATGGAGGGAGGGAGAGAGATGGAGGGAGGGAGATGGAGGGAGGGAGAGAGAGATAGAGGGAGGGAGATAGAGGGAGGGAGGGAGAGAGATACAGTAGAGGGAGGGAGATGGAGGGAGGGAGGGAGGGAGAGAGATAGAGGGAGGGAGGGAGAGAGATAAGAGGGAGGGAGATGGAGGGAGGGAGAGAGATAGAGGGAGGGAGGGAGGGAGAGAGATAGAGGGAGGGAGATGGAGGGAGGGAGGGAGGGAGGAGATGGAGGGAGGGAGGGAGGGAGGGAGGGAGGGAGGGAGGGAGGGAGGGAGGGAGGGAGGGAGGGAGAGAGATAGAGGGAGGGAGGGTGGGAGAGAGATAGAGGGAGGGAGATGGAGGGAGGGAGGGAGAGAGATAGAGGGAGGGAGGGAGAGAGATAGAGGGAGGGAGATGGAGGGAGGGAGGGAGAGAGATAGAGGGAGGGAGAGAGAGAGATAGAGGGAGGGAGATGGAGGGAGGGAGGGAGAGAGATAGAGGGAGGGAGGGAGAGAGATAGAGGGAGGAAGATGGAGAGGAGGAGGAGGATGAGGGGAGGGAGAGACGCAACAGTGGGGGCGGGACTCCAGACACAGACGAGGAGGAAGGGGGCCGTACGGAGGAGAGGAAACGCGGGGGTCGGAGGAGCACGCACGAGAGGTCAACTCCCATCATGCTCTTTGTTCTGAGAGCGGCGCTACCGTGGTTTCCTCTGCTCCAAGGTCAAGCCGAGCATGGTCACTTCCTGTGGGCAAGCATGGTCACTTCCTGTGGGCAAGCATGGTCACTTCCTGTGGCCCGCGGCCAGTCCAGCCATTTTACTG
>NC_140234.1:13819628-13827128 GCF_949987555.1 Borostomias antarcticus
ACGTTGTCGTACATGTGCGTCGCCTCCACGATGGTCCGCTTCTCCACCACCTCCTTCAGGAAGGCCTGGAACAGGTCCATCTTGTGCAGCCCCCCCACCACGCCGCCGGGCCCGCAGACCACCGTGTTGAACCGGGCCTCGATCTCGTGCGCCAGCTCCTCGCCCTGGCACACCTGCTCCCGGGCGGCGTCCAAGTCCGTCAGCTCGGCCTGGCTCTCCGCCACCGCCAGCAGCTGGACGGGGATGATGTCCTGGACCTCGCACAGGAAGGCACACAGCGTCTCCATGGAGGCCTTGCGCCGGGCGGAGTAGGCGGCGATGTAGCCGTGGACCAGCCGGCTCTTGCGCAGAGAAAAGGACGAGTGGTAGGAGAGGAGGGAGAGGTCGATGCTCTGCTTCTGGCCGCCCACGCCGAGCTCCAGGAGCACGGAGGTGGCGGCGCTGCCGCTGAGGCCGGAGGCCGGGCGACAGTGCTGGGGGAGGAGCAGGGGGGACAGCAGCTGGTCCACGTCGTAGGAGTCCCCGCACATCAGACACATGACTATCCTCAGGTCGGCCTCCGCCGGCCCCTGCTGCTGGGGCTGCGCTGAGTCCCTGAGGACCTGGGAGGGAGGAGGGGGCAGGGGGGGCGAGCTGCTCCCCCGGCTCCGCCGGACGTCCAGGAGGCCCCTCAGGATCTGGTTGATCTGCTTCTCGCTGACATTGCGTCCGTAGCCCAGACCGGGCGAGGCCGGGTCCAGGTAAGAGCACTGGAGCTTCCCGGCAATCTGCTGCCCCTGCTGGATCAGGGTCTGGGCCGTCTCCCCACCGATGTCCCCTATAGAACCCACCCCGCGCTTGGTGACCAGGAGGAGGGACAGCGGGAGGTGGGCTAGGCTGTTCTCCCGCTCCCTTCTGCCCAGAGTGGACTCCCTCAGCCTCTCCAGGCTCTCCACCACATAAGACAGGGACTCCTTGGAGTTGTAGAGGCAGAGACAGCCGTGGGGCGTGAAGGTGGGCGTGTGGAAGGAGTTGACGGGCAGACGGACGTTGCCCTCGATGGGCCGGAGGGCCAGCTCATACGTCCTGCCTTCCAGGACGTAGCGATCGTCATTGGCGCACAGCGCTCGGATCTCGTTCGCCATCTCTCTGGCCAGTCCATCCTTCCCCAGGATGACCAGGTTGATGCGGTCGGCCTTGCCCTCGGCGGCCCGCTGGCTGTCCGACGTGGAGGAGTAGCGCGTGGGGAAGCGCGAGGCCAGGACCTGCTCAATCTTCCCGTCCACACAGTGGGGGCTGTTGGGGCAGGTCTCCTTGGTGGGGTGGTAGACAAAGTGGATGTGCTTCAGCACCAGAGCATCCCTCTCGGCCTGCAGTTTCTGCAGGGCTTTAAACCTCTGCTCCTCACCCAACACCTCCTGTATGGCCCCCATCTTCTCCTTACTGGGCTTGGCATCCACCTCTAGTTCATAGAACAGCTCGGAATATTCCAGAAGGAGCTCCTGGAAGTCCTCTTTGGCCCTGTCGATGATCTCCTTCTGGTGCTTGTTGTAGATCTCTAGGTACTCCTGTTCCTCTAGCCACTGGTAGAACTCCTCGTTCATGATGAAGCTACGCGCCTCCTCCCACGGTTTCCCCGGTGTGATGAAGGGGGAGGTGCACAGCCTCTCCTTGAATTCCCACCTCATCTCCGCACGCCTGCGATCGTTCCTCAGCTGCTCTAGATGTCCTTCGTAGATCGCCTCCGCCGCCGGCGTCTCCAGGAGATCCTGAGGGATCCTCTCATCCTCCATGTTGTCTATGTGCGGCGTGGTCTCCCAAGGCGTGTCGTCCAGCACCACGAACCATTGGGAGAAATCTCTCTTGGTTTCTAGAACCTTCTGGACGCCTGACCAGCTCAGGTGGTCGATCTCGTCCAGCTTGGGAACCAATGAGGTCAGGGCCTGCGGGAGCGTGCTCAGATAGACCTTCCTCCGCTTCTCGATGTGCTCCTGTTTGAGTCTGTGGACGTGCTGCTGGAAGAGCTTCTTCGCTTTTGCCGTCCCCTCCAGGAAGACATACTCTTTATACTCTGACAACGTCAGCATCCGCCGGGTGGTGTTGGGCCACGTCTCATTGTGGCTCTTGACAATGCGGTTGACTAGCCACTCGTAGCGGTCTTTGGCAGAGGCTATTTGCTGGCTTTGCTGTTTCAAAGCCTCAAAGTAGGGGATGATCTTGGGCTTGCCCCGGCCCTTGTCGATATGCTGGACCAGTGTCAGGAAGGCCAGTTCCACGTTGACGTTGGAGCGAGCCGACGTCTCCACCACCTGGAGGTTCTTCTTGGTCAAGGCGAAGGTGTGCGAGTCTTTGATGTATCGCTCCACCCCTTCGTCGCACTTGGTGAGAACCAGGACCACAGGTTTCTTGGTCTTGAACAGCTGGTTGTAGAGGTTCGTCACAAACTTCATCTGGTCCTCAAAGTTACGGTTCATCCCCCTGCTGACGTCCACGCAGAGCAGGTACCCGTCCACCTGCAGTTTCCCCTCCGGCATCTGCTTCTGCTCAAAGTCCTGCTCCAGCCCCAGCTGGTCCGTGCAGAAGTACATCAGCTTCTCCGCCGACGCCAGCTTGGTGGACGCCGCCCTCTTGATGTAGGGCTGCAGGGCCGTGCTGCGGTGTGGCTGGAACGTCTGGTCGTCGATGAACTCCGTCTGCTCCACCACGTGCATCCGGCACTCCGGCCCTTCCTCCACCGTCTGGCCCGCCTCCCCCCAGAACAGGAAATGGTCGTTGTTCACCACACGGCCACCGAAGTCGCTGGTGCTGAGGACGGAGGTGTGGTCCAGGTCGAAGTCGTCGGCGCTGGGCCGGACGAAGCGGTTGCAGAGGCAGGACTTCCCCACGCCGCACTGGCCCTTCTCCTTCTCCGTGCCTGACAGGCCCACCACCACCAGGTTGTAGATGGGCACGCGGGCATCTTGCTTCTTGGCCATCATTACCGCGGGCGGACGATCATCCTGCCATGCCCACAGGCTCTAGGGAGGGAGGGTGGAGGGCAGCTGGGGTATTCCCATGCACTGGGCTTACTGGGAGAACTACTGGGTCTGGACCTGGGAGGGACAGAAAGAGGGGGAAGTGGGGAGAACGGAGGGGGGGGGGGGGGGGGGGAATGAAAGAAAAAATAAGATTAGGACCACAGAATACTCCTAGGAATGTAGGCCGGGAGTTATTGACATTATTGGGTGCATTGCTCTGAGGTATGCGTCTGATGTAAATTCTCCCATGGTTGCTGTTTTAGGTTAATAGTGTTTAATCTGTCATTTCACTCCCCCACAGGATGTTTCCTGTGCAGATTGAGGTCAGGAGCAAAAGCCTCTGGAATGCTACACACATTACCTAAACCACCTATGCTAGCTATGGTGAAGGTTAACACACACACACACACACACACACACACACGCACACACACACACACACACACACATACATACATACATACACACAAAAAAGAAACAACCCCTCCACACACACACACAGTTACACACACATACAGTTACACACAGAGAGGTGAAGGCTATGATACGCTTTACGCTGCTAGAGTTACTAATTGGCCGACAAGGGAAAGCTCCAAGCCTTTTAAGCAGTCGGGCTGGCCTGCTGTCTGCTGGCGTCCTCTTTACTGTCAGACACTCTGTTCTTCTCCTGTTCCCCTTCACAAACACACTCCAAGGACAGATCGGAGGGGCTGATGTAGCATCACTAATGACGACCACGGATCCGAACACAGTTATCTGGATGTAATGGCTGTACTGTTTGCTGACAGGGTATCTGGAGACCAATCAGTCAAGAGGAAACGCTCGCAGATGTTGTTTCTATCCTAAGCTTTGAGTGATGACTAGACATTAGACAAGAAACACTGTTTACTGCTATAGTGCACATGACCAATTCCATTGGCAGTGTCACCAGTGGGACTAGAACTGTATACCTTTCACATAGGGACCCCATTCATCTAAATGCTAGACCGGAGAGCAATTCATCCATGTCTGGAAGTGATGTCTGGGCTTTTCTAGTCACAGGCAGGGCTACTCATCACACCAGTGCTGTTCTAAATAGAGATGTAACGGTATGAAAATTTCATATCACGATTATATTGACGAAAAGTATTGCGGTTATCAATATTATCGTGGTATTGTTAAAATGTGCTGAAAATGCTCAAAAACTACTGATACATTTCACCAAGTTTTATATTGAAAACAACAAATAAAATCAGCAGCACTATGCACTTTTTGTTTGCGTAAACATTAAAAGAATGCATCGTGGAGACCAGTTACCAAATTTGGTTGATGCTGGACAGTGTTTAGAGTGAGTTTTTCAAAGTGCCGTAATCAAACACGGTTTTAATGATTTTATTATGGTTTATCATTATATCTGTTATCGTTACATCCCTAGTTCCAAACAACCTTTGTAAGAAAAGACAAAATACTCTTCAGTGAATTTCTCAGGTCCTGTGTATCGAGCAGAGTAAGATTTAATATCCAATATTAAGACATCCAGGCGCTTTTCTTCTTATTTTCTGCACAACAACAATTGTGAACACCAACAGTAAGCTATTTGTCAGAGTAAACTGAACACATAAAAAGCAGTGTTGGTGATGAAGGGGTCTTTTAAGGCAGGGCTTGGAGGGCGGGGACGAAGAGAAAAGAATAGAGTGAGAAAGATAGAGAAAGCACTAGTAAATTGGGTTAGAGATTATGGAGAGGGAACGAAAACCCAGATGCATGGAGAGAAGTTCAAAGTCGTATACTGTATATATGTGTAGCAGAGATAGTGAGAGGGAGAGAGAGAGAGTGGGAGTGGGAGTGATAGAGAGAGAAACATCAACTGCAGTGAAAATACAGTGAAATAAAATCCCCCTGTACACCTGTAAGGAATTTCTGCCCCCGCTCTCTGAGATGTCATTTTCTGAACAAGGAAACAAATATATATAATTGAAGTATATCTTATATATATATAATTGAAGTCTGAAGTCGACAGCTACAACCAGACAGAAAAACTAGAAGGCTAATTCCACACAGACTGGCACCCACATAGTAAAGAAGGAAGGAAGGAAGGAAGGAAGGAAGGAAGGAAGGAAGGAAGGAAGGAAGGAAGGAAGGAAGGAAGGAAGGAAGGAAGGAAGGAAGGAAGGAAGGAAGGAAGGAAGGAAGGAAGGAAGGAAGGAAGGAAGGAAGGAAGGAAGGAAGGAAGGAAGGAAGGAAGGAAGGAAGGAATAGCTGGCTAGCTTATACTAGCAGCCTACTCTCTCGCCTATTACAGCAGAGTTCCGTTCATAACGACACAGATTGCGGAGGCAATTTGGCATTGTATGCCTCCACAACTTGCTTGCAAATGTGCGATCAGAGTAAGGTAAGAATAAGATAAGTTACTCGGTCCTGTGCTTCTTTATAATCAGAATCAGAACACAACACCATGACGCACATTTGGACACACTGAAATGTACAGGTTGGTGGGTGGCAATGCAAAATATATATATATATATATATATATATATATATGTATGTCACTTTGGAAACAGAGTTGCTATGGCATGTTTCTAATGGCAACATGCAGAAGTGTGATGGAGAATGGGGATAGTGAGGAACCTCTGTAGCACCTACACACACCTACACACACACACACACAATTAATTGGGACTTATGTGGGTGGGCTGTTTTAGCGCGGTTGGCATTGGTGCGTGCAGTGGCAGCAGTGATGGTGGCACTTAATAGGCTACTGCTTCATAAATAGCAAATATCAAGACTTAAATGATCTATCTTTGAAATTAAATGGCCTGCCTGCCGGGCCTGTCACTAGAGGGACTCTGTCACTAGAGGGATTCTGTCCCTAGAGGGATTCTGCTCAAAATGAAAGGACACGTCTGATGAGTCAAGGCTGAGGAAAAACGACAGACTCTTTCAAGACAGAGAAAAGAGAATTTTCCCACCATTTCACTCTGACTGTGACTCTAGGAGCAGACCAGGCTTGTGAGGAAATCAACATGAAAAGAGAAAAGAATACTTAAAGTTTTCTCCCATTGCAGAATGACCAGCCCATGTGAATGTGAGCGCTCTCACCAGTGGACCATTACCATATCTACAGATTATATTATTTCGTTACGCACTGAAGTGAAGACAGTTTTCCGAAAGATGAAAGCCTTTTTTCCGAGGTGGCTACAGGTAAAGCCTCTCACCTTTTATATAAAAAACACCTATTTGCATTTAAATAGCACATGTCCGCCACTATCCACTAGCCTGGCTTCGCGACCCTGATCACGTGATCTCTCTGTGTGTGTGTGTGTGTGTGTGTGTATACACATACATTGTCCAGCCTACCGCCTGTCATACACTAGCTGGCCCAAGCTACATCCCTACTATACACTAAAAAACATCTGTTTACTGGACTAATCAGAGCAAGGCCAAGTCTCCTTCCAATGCCAAGAGGAGTCGTGTGTGTGTGTGTGTGTTTTGGTCCAGAATGCTTCGAAAGCCGAGGAATTTCAGCAGCAACCTCAGGAAGAATGCCAGGCTAAGTAATTCTAATGCAATTTCTTCCTGTTTTCAGGTTTGCCCCAGTGACCATCCAATCAGACGAGACGTAAACAAGCAGATGAAGCAACATTCCGTCCAATCTGCTGTGAGGACGCCACCGTTTGGAACGTCTGAATGTTTCTAGGATTCTAGAAGGACGGAGAAGGGAGACTATCAATTCTAAGGGTCCTTCTCCTACTGACTCCTACTGACACATTTGTGTCGTGTGTATTTTCGTATCTGAGTGTGATGTTGTCCGTAAGACGTTTTTCTTAACGCTGGCTACATAACAAATTTCCCTTAGGGTCCAGTACTTACCTACAGGGCAATGAAAGGAACAGCTCCCTCCTGCCTCCAAGGCCATGGTCAAACCCTACACCCCCTCCCGACCGCTACGCTCTGCTACCTCAGGGCGACTGGTTGCCCCGTCACTCCGAGGCCCCTGCGGTCGATCGACACGGTCACGGCTCTTCTCTGTTCTGGCCCCGCAGTGGTGGAACGAACTGCCCACTGACGTCAGGACAGCAGAGTCGCTTCCCATCTTTCGCCGCAGGCGCAAAACTCATCTCTTCAAGAAGTAGTAACAGGATCCTTCCTCTTTAAGCACCTATTTTATTTATATTTTGCTACTCTTGAATGCAACTGTTCTAAGTCGCTTCGGATAACAGCGTTTACTAAATGACTGTAATGCAATGGCATGTAACGGGACAAAAAAAGGGCGTGCTTAATAGATGTATTCATACTACGCACTACTGTATCACAGCCCGCAGATGAAGGGAACATGGGAGGGAGGGATGAAGGGAGGAGAAAAAAACGGAAGGGATGATGAAATACTCTCCTTCACTCTGATTCCAAGAAAGAGAGAGAGTCGTGCTGTTGGCTCTGCTGCATCTTCCAGTCATCAAACAGATGGTTCTCGTCATCATCATTCTCTATCTCTCCTCTTCCTTCTTACTCTTTATGTCCCTCCTCA
>NC_140234.1:13834075-13884197 GCF_949987555.1 Borostomias antarcticus
AACGCTAGATTAGACCTCGCTCTCCCTGGCCAATCAGGGCCCAGCACGGAGAGGAGCGGAGAGGGGGGGGGCCTCGGAGGTTGGAAGACCTGTCACTCACAGCACAAACACATGCATGTACACATGTGCAGACACACACACACACACACACGCACACGTACACGCACACACGCACACATTATGCAGGCTTTCTTTAGGTTTGAGATTAACCTTCTTCACCTTAACCTCAGATTAACCTAATGACCTAGCCCTGCCCTCACCATGACCTTGTCTGACCCTCAATAAGGCCCTGGACTAGCACATACTGTCTGACCATTATGGTTACTTGCATCATGTCCTCACCAACATGGCCGACCAGAATGGACACAGCCACTATGTACTGAAGGGTCAGGAACAAGACACTTCCTCTGGCAGAAGACACATGCACACACAAAGATTCACACACAGATGTTCATTTATTCGAACGACACCACAAGCACACACACACACATACACACACAAACTCACACACACACAGAGACACACTTGAGTTCTTGGCACTGGAGTCCAAGCCTTTGGGTTTAGCACTGACGTGAAAAAACAAACAAACCCTCAATAACTGCACAATGCTCCCCCCCCCCCCCCCCCCCACCACCCCCATCCTCCCCCATCCTCATCCACCACTTCCTTCCCTCACTTCGGAGCCACCACCCGACCCCTCAGGACCCCTAAATCCCCAGGGCTGCCCCCGACATCGCCAGTCCGTGTCTCCGGTGAACTCTCACCCGGGGAGAGAGAGGGGGAGGAAAACAGAGAGACAGAGATAGCTCGTGTCTCCGGGGACGTCTGTCCTACGTTAATGGACATTTGACACTACTCAAACAAAAAACTAAAACGACGGAGTCTCTCTATTCGATTCTTCGGTGTCTGATTTTTGCTAATATTTCATTAATATTTTAGTTTATTTAATTATAGTGTTGTGTCCCTTTAAGGGTGACCAACCCACGTAGGCTTATAAGACACTCAAAAGGAAGCGTGACCACAACACATTCATTCAGCGGGACTCACTGGGATTAAGACAGTCGAGGCCCGGAAACACAAACATTAGCGAAGTGGTGTCTGTTGTCAGAGTTGCGTGACTAAGCTGATCATGTGGGTGTCGACCGCACTGGATGACAGCTCTGTCATCCCTCCCCTCTCTTTTTTTTTTTAAGATATTTTTTTTAGGGCTTTTCAGCTTTTTAATGGGACAGGACAGTTTAGAGAGACAGGAAACGTGGGAGAGAGAGAGAGGGGAGGACATGCGGCACAGGACCCGGGCCGGGAATCAAACCCCCCTCCCCTCTCGTTACCACTATCCAATTAAGAATCTCCCTCTCTTCACCCATAGTCTGTCGGACAAAACTCATCCCTCCCTCTCTCTCTCTCTCTCTACCTCTATCCAAATCTACGAATCTCTCTCTTCTCGCCCTCTGATGAAGGCAACAGTCATCCCACCCTCTTTCTCTCCCTCGGTGGTTCTCTCTAAATCCCCTGTTCTCTTCCTCTCATCACACCATCCCTCCATCCCCTCTGGAGTAGAACAACAACAGGCACAGCTCGTTCTAGCAGACAGACGGCATTCCAGCCCACTTCTCCCTCACTGCGCCGCCATCCTGCCCTCCTCAAACGCCTGTGACTAATCCAAGCCACAATGTGTGTGTGTGTGTGTTGAAACATCGCATATAGGCTCTCTGATTAACCCTCTGTGTGTGTGTGTGTGTGTGTGTGTGTGTGTGTGTGTGTGTGTGTTGAAGCGTCGCATATAGACTCTCTGATTAACCCTCTGTGTGTGTGTGTGTGTGTGTGTGTGTGTGTGTGCGTGCGTGCGCATGTGTCAAATCTCTGATGATCTCTCTGTCTACAAGGAGGAATGTTTACATTCTTCCACCATATTTTCTCCTCCTCTGTAATGTTGACATGCATGACAGGCAACATGAACACAATACGTCTGATCAAATCAGAGGACAAGACTACTTTCTGTTACTGTCCTTTCACACATACAGTAAGTATAAACTGCTCGTGAAAACTATATCAGAAAAACAAGCAAACTCCAAACCAATAAGACCTCCTCCCATTCTCAACCCATTTTATTCTGTCATAAAAACGTTGACTCATCTCTCTATCCTGCCTAATCATGTCTTTCCTGGCATCCAAGTCACACTGGTGCCAGTGTTCTGGCGTTGACTGAGACTATGTTGAGACTAGAATGAGAGTCCCCCGTTTAAAGACTTTCTAAAAAGTAATTCTCCCTCCTTGAATAATCCTAGCTCTGACATGTCTGCTTTCCTGGTCTTCACAGAGCAGCTGAGACAAGATGGAGGACGGTCAGGGCCAGCACGCTGCACAGGAAGTAGCCCCTGACCTCTGACATCACTACTCTGGACCTCTGGGGGCCCCTGCTGCATCCTGGGATAGTGTAGCGTGGAGAGGAGGAGCAGTGACCCGTGTCGCCTTCCCAGAATGCTCTGTTGCAGCACAGCTCTGGCCCACTCAGCTGGGATCATTTCTGGTTAATGGCACAAATGGCACATCAGTATAAACGGCTATAGCTAACTTTCAACAGCCTACACTGAGTATGAAAGACCAACAGGAATGCATTCCTTCCACTCAGGATGGTCGGAGAGAGACAGACAAAGTAAGAGAGAGAAAAATACACAGGCAGGCAGGCAGGCAGGCAGGCAGGTAGGTAGGTAGGTAGGTAGGTAGGTAGGTGGGTGGGTAGGTGGGTAGGTACTGTAGGCAGGTAGAAAGTGGTAGAGAGAGAGATAGGCAGGGACAGAGAGAGGCAGGGACAGAGAGAGACACACAGAAAGATATAGAGAGAGACAGCTCGGTAGAGAGCTACAGAGAGACAAATAGACAGAGAGAGACGCAGAGACAGATATGTAGGGTTAGACAGAGAGAGTGAGAAAGACAGACGGTTGGGACGGAGACAGAGAGACATGCAGGTGCGTAGAGAGAGACCAGCCGTGTGTAGAGACCCTGAGTCCTCTGGCCTCCTGAGACCTCCGTCCATCTTCCCGGCGGCGGCAGCGGCCGCGTCGGGAGAACCTCGGGGTTTTATGGTCACTCGCCCGGCCGCTCCGCACGGCAACAGGCTGGACGACGCCATTAGCTAAGTGGTGCTGGGATGACGGGCGGGCGGGGCAGAACAATCAATAACACCAGGGAGTGGAGGAGAGGGAGAGGAGAGGAGAGGAGAGGAGAGGAGAGGAGAGGAGAGGAGAGGAGAGGAGAGGAGAGGAGAGGAGAGGAGAGGAGAGGAGAGGAGAGGAGAGGAGAGGAGAGGAGAGGAGAGGAGAGGAGAGGAGAGGAGAGGAGAGGAGAGGAGAGGAGAGGAGAGGAGAGGAGAGGGAGAGGAGAGGAGAGGGAGAGGAGAGGAGAGGGAGAGGAGAGGCAGGGAACGGGCAGGGAAAGGAGGGGAGGGGAGGGGAGGGGAGGGGAGGGGAGGGGAGGGGAGGGGAGGGGAGGGGAGGGGAGGGGAGGGGAGGGGAGGGGAGGGGAGGGGAGGGCATATGCCCTAGGTCTGGTCCTGAGCCAGATAACAGCTGAGGAGGTGTCGTCCTGGTTGGCTGTGATAACGAACGGCCCTGAACGACCAGCTTATCATCCACCTTAAACAGGATATGATGTCACATGGCGGCCTGACAGCCAGAACAGCTATGAGCGATTATAGAGCCATAGGGAGGGTAGAGAGGGCAGCGGTGGTGTGTGTGTGCGTGTGTGTATGTGTCAGAGAGAGTGAGAGAGAGAGCACGCGGGTGTGCACGCCCCTGTGCATGTTCGAATTGATTTAATTGGCTATGCCATCAGTGTCCAGCCAGTGTCCCCCAGGAATACAAAATAATACAACTTTCAGTAATTATTTCCAAATGTTGCAAAGTGCCTCAGGCAAGCTCCGGGTTAGGAATGGATAATCGCTTAAGTATTTTCATAGAATACTCGAGACATGTGTTTGCATCACGAAAATGTGTGTGCGTGTGAGTGTGTGTGTGTGTGACTAACGTCTCATGACAAGATGGTCCCGCACCACTGCTGACACCCCTTAATGACAGGAGGAGAGACAGAGAGAGGGGGAGGACTGATGGGGGGAGACAGGTGAGAGAGGGAGAGAGAGAGAGAGAGAGAGAGAGAGAGAGAGAGAGAGAGAGAGAGAGAGAGAGAGAGAGAGAGAGAGAGAGAGCGGTAGCAGAAGTCAGGTAAGGTACGCACTGCTACAACCTGCCGTTGTGTTCCTGTCAGTTTCTGTCTCCCTTTTTCCTCGTCTCCTCCTCTCCTCGTCTCCTAGTCCCGCCCTCTCAGCGCTGCTCGTTGAGTTCTTACTTCTAACACAGTAAAACACGTGAGAACAATACGATCCAGCAGGTCTCTCTTCACGTTTCTCTTTTGCGGGTCACGTAGTGCGGGTCGTCCAACGATCGTAGGGGTTGGCGGTTCGAATCCCGGCTCCTCCTGACGACATGTCGAAGTGTCCTTGGGCAAGACGCCAAACCCCAAATTGCTCCCAACGAGCAGGCTAGCACCTTGCACGCCAGCTGCCGCCATTGGTGTGTGTATGTAGGTGTGAATGGGTGAATGAGAACCCTTCATTGTAAAGCGCTTTGGATAAAAGCGCTATATAAGTGCAGCCAATTTACCACTTACCATTAACCATATAAACAACTAATGCCTGTGTAGCTGATATGCAGAACCTGATACCCTAGAGAACCTACAATGTATCATACACCCATATTCTGTGTCATGTACCCCAAAACGCCCTGCGTCCCCTACGCCCGCCAGGGGAAACGACAAATGCCTGGGTATCTGATATGCAGAGCACGGTGCGCTGCCGCTCATCTAGTAATTACACATGGCGACAGTAATTACAGCGTGGTAACAGCGCAAGTGTCTCTCTCTCTCTCTCTCTCTCCGTCCCTCCTCTCTCAGATGCAGGTGTACAAACGGTAGCAGGTCTGACAAAGCCAGCAAACCTTTCAGCAGAGAGAGGGAGGGAGGGAGGGAGAGAGAGAGGGAGAAGAGAGAGAGAGAGGGGGAGGGAGAGGGAGAGAGGGAGAGAGGGAGAGACAGAGAGAGAGAGAGAAAGAGAGAGAGAGGGAGAGAGAGAGAGGGAGAGAGGGAGAGAGAGAGAGAGGGAGAGAGAGAGGGAGAGAGTATTACCCTCATCCCAATGTCCTTCTCTAAACCCTCCCTGACCAGCCAGGCACAGAAAAACAACCGTCTAAACAAATATACTTAAATTCTAACAACAACTCATTAAGCAAGCAGTGTGGCTATAACTTCTATTGCACAGGTGGTCACCCGCAAATAAGAAATTGGGCTACCTGACCTGTATGAATAAAGGTCAATGATAATGACTAGTGTAACTACAGGACAGCTTCACTTTCCCCTCCCCTCCTGACAGCTGATAGGCCAGGCTAAACGTAAACAAAGTGATCCAGGGGGGCTATGCCCAGACATGCTCCCTGACCTCACCAGAGGACAAACAGGGAGGGAGGGGGGAGAGAGAGAACAGAGAGAGAGAGAGAGAGAGAGAGAGAGAGAGAGAAAGAGAGAGAGAGAGAGAGGAGAGTAGTTGTTTTAGATTGTTGTTTGTTTTAGAATGTTTTAGATTATCAATATACTCGTATAACCCCGCCCCCACCCCCAGGGGAGGAGCTTATCCAGTCCCAGCCCAGCCCCAGCCCCGCCCTCTCCCCCCACACTGGGCATCCAGGTGGACTTCCTGCAGGAAGCCATGCACCGCTGTGGGGGAGAATTTCCAGCAAGAGATGAACCACACACAGGCACGAATACCGCGCACACACACACACACACACACACACACATATACACACACTCTTTTCTTCCCACACCACCATGACATAGCCCTCTCTCTCACTCACTCATTCTCTCCATCTGGTGTGTGTTCTTGTGTGTTCCTACACTTGCACACTCCAGCATGACTACTATATCTGTGTGTTCCTACACTTACACACTCCAGCATGGCTACTATATCTGTGTGTTCCTACACTTACACACTCCAGCATGGCTACTATATCTGTGTGTTCCTACACTTACACACTCCAGCATGGCTACTATATCTGTGTGTTCCTACACTTACACACTCCAGCATGGCTACTATATCTGTGTGGGTGGAAAGTCCTCTGGCTGAGAGCCTGTGCTCTCGTCTCTCTCTCTCTCCATTGTCCTCTCTCTCTCTCTCCCTCTCTCTCTCTCTCTCTCTCTCTCCCCATCTCTCGCCTCAATGAGCCCTCAGGATAAAAATGCTGACTCACTCACCCAATCATTCCCTCAAAGCAGCGACAGGACAGATCCACAGATCCACCTCCTCCACAACATCCATCCACCCCCCCCCCCCTCACTCTCTCCCTCTCCCCCCCTCTTTCCGAATCTCCCTCCCTCTCTCCCTCACCCTCTGAGCTTTCTCAACTACGCCCTGAAAACATGTCCGACGATGAACACACTTGTGAAGATGGATTCTATCCCACCGTCCCACGCCCTGCCCTACTTCCATGTGTGTAGAATGTTCCAGCACTGAGTCTGCTGATGGCACTTGTTCTTATAGAAGGCCTTACTGACGACGACCGGGAGGTAGGGTTGGTTCACATACTCTAGACCAGGGGTCTCAAACTCCCGGCCCACCCCTCCACCCGACCCGGGACATGATGTCAGAAATATCATGTAATCCAAAATAATTGACTGTACACAGCACCGGCAGGCAGGCCTACAATGCGCAATTCAAGTCGCTCAAACATGGGGCGAAATGCTGTTATCGTGCGCAGCGCGCGAGGTGAATGCTGAATACAGTCACAGGTGCAATCAATCCGCATGTGACTATGAACTATGAACGGAATGCAGCTCGCCACGGCACCGAGAGGCTGTTTTCACGGTTAACTAAAGTTAGGAACACAGACGGTTTCAAGAAAGATGGACAGTATTTTTTGTGGAGTTCAATGGAAATGCTTCCTGCCTGATATGCAAGAAAAAAGTCGCCGTTCTAAAGGAATATAATGTCAGCGTTATTCATTACTAAACATGGAGAACAGTGTAGCTGTGTTCGGAATCGCTCCCTCGTTCCCTCACTCCCTATTCCCTATATAGGGTTCACCATGTAGTGAACTACCTAGGGAATGGAGAAAATGTAGGGTACATGCACTGTTCCATGGAAATCAAGGTGAATTGTGGGTAATAAATAGTGGACTATATAGGGAACGAAAATTCCGTGGAGAATTCGGACACTACAAACAAAATGGAGTAGAGCCTGCCTCCTACTTCCACTTGCTTTATTTTTCCTTAACCGGTAACTTTACACATCTCTTAGTTCTCCTCGCATCTTCTTTTACAATTTTCGTCGGTGTTATGCCTGGTGATGCCATTGCGAATGTTATCTACTCGAAACTTCACCATGCGCAGCCTACAGTAAAAACATTACAACAACTGTTCTTCTTCCGGTCCAGACCGGATGATTATGCGATGCGTCATCCTACTGTAGGCGCTTCCCCTCTAGACCGGCGAAGCGACTGCGAAAGAGACAGGCCCCAGACTAAGAGGTGACAGCTAGCGTTCGTTTCGTCTGCAGTTAGCTGGATAGTAGCTTGCCTGAAGTTAGTTTTAGCTTAGTAATTTGAAACGTGAATCAATCTAGTGTAGCTAAAATGGCATGTTCAAAGATGGCCAAAAGAAGGTAGAAGAAAGGCAACAGTGAAAATAGGCAATTCAAAGATGAATGGATCGAAAAATACGCCTCCCTCTAACGAGCATCAAACCAATGTGCTTAATAATATTAAGTTAATATGTTAAGAAACGGTAGTTCTTGTGAAGAGTGACAAATTGAAAGACCACTATGAAACAAAACAAATGAAGTGACCTTTCCTCAGAATTCAGAGCTAAGAACTAGGCTGGTCACGGCTGTCGGTGTTACTCGATGTTCAGGCATACATACAATACAATAGTATTCACCGAGGTTTCTTCTTGAGGAGGAACCATCATGTAACCAAGAGACAGTTACGCAATGGAACTAAGGTTTTTACAGGCTGTAATAATTGGCGCAGTAATATTTCACATAGAACGATAGAGGCTTTGCACGTGGTGTATCGCGGCATACACAACGGCTCTTAACCAATCAGATTGCGAGGTGGGAACTACCTGTTGTATAATCTAACCTAATCTCTCGCTCTCTCGCCTTTTCTAGCAGCCGTTCATAACACCGATTTGCAGAGGCAATTTGCCGTTGTATGGCTCCACAGCTGGCCTGCAAATGCGCGATCAGAGTAAGGTAAGAATAAGATCAAAGCTACACTCGGTCCTGTGCTTCTTTAGAATCAGTATCAGAATTTGTTTATTGCCATGTCGTTTTTAAACATAGCAGGAATTAGCTCCGGGCATGGTGCATATTCCTAGTAGGCTATGTCGAAAAACTACATGGCAATAAACAAATTCTGATTATGAAGAAGCACAGGATTGAGTGTAACATTTATATTTTACCTTACTCTGATCACGCATTTGCAGGCAAGCTGTGGAGGCATACAACACCAAATTCAAATACACATAACAGTGCTGTTCAACGTAAGGCAAAGGTCTAACGTTAAAGATGACAGTAAGCGCTCTCTTATTGTAGGCTAGACAGGGTTACCGGTAATACCGGCGTTGTCATGGGTTTATTAGTCGGTGGGGAAAAATCCCCACCCTGACATCCCTACCAAGAACTGCCTTCTCTCATTAGGCAGCACTGTTTGACACAATTTTGATAAAAGGAGACAGGGGAAGAGGAGGGGGGGCAGGAGAGGATACAGGAGGGGAGGAGAGGAAGGAGGCAAGAGGACAGGAGACAGGATGAGAGGAAACAGGAGGAGAGGATAGGAGAGGAGACAGGACTTTGGACTTTAATTCTTGAAATGGTTTGATTCACCTTTGTTGAGTGGGTAGGTGAACCGGTGGTAGGGGGGCGGATTATAATAATTCTTGATAAAGGGACCTTTGTCTTATTGGGGGGGGGGGGGATTGTGGACCTAAGATTTGTATTTTGAGTACCCTAGTCAAATAGAGTATACGGACAGAGCACCTCTAATCAAATTTGCGTATTGTAAGTCGCTCTGGGTAAAAGCATCTGCTAAATGACAAAAATGTAAATGTAATAAGTTGACCCTATCAATCATTCCTCCCATCATTCCATGTTTCCTCTACGGTCAGGAGCACTCATTGGACGGCCCTGCTGTGTGTGCCGACCACTGAACCAAAGAGGCTTTTTAAATTGACTATTCATCATATGAAAACATGAAGTATGGCCAATAAAATGAGGCCTCTGCATATGCTGAGTCACAGAATGCGGCTGTGGCCAATCGCCAGGCAGCTGGGTGAGTGATGGCTGTCACTGATCGGCTTGATCCCTGGCCTGGCTGTGCTGCTGACAGGCCACATACCAGGAAGAGAGCCTGCGAAGACTAGGCCTGCGTTCCGAATCGCATACTTCTACTTCTTACTACCAGTACCTACTACAGCTGCCCTTAGAAAGTACGTACTTTGCAAGCAGTAGGCATCCAATTGGGACATACTACCTTGTCATAACATTGCGCCTTGAAATTTGCCCACATCCGTCGCTGTCCATAACGCGACATTCGTCTACAGCTGTCACGACTCGCACATGTGACGCACATTTCCACTGCGCACAGGATTGTGGGTCAGAATAGCCAGAAAAGCCTGCTGGCTTGCATACTGCAAAATACAACCGGATGTAGTAGGACATCCTGGTATTTTTGCCATACTGCATGTGGCATACTATGTATTGGGACATACTACATCCTGTTTTGGCATACTATATAGTCGGGTAGTATGCGATTCGGAACGCAGCCCAGGACTAGCAGAGGTGGCTGGTTCACCGACTCAGGAAGTGTGTCTCTGTCGTCTTTGTTGCGTCGGTTACTCTCTAAGGAGAACTTTCCTTCTCTGCTTACCTTTCTCTCATTCCTTTCTCCTTAGTTTCCCCTCTCTTTTCTCTCTCTCTCACACCCTCTCCTTTTCTCTCTCATCATTCTCTCCCTCCCAAGTCGCTTCATATGGTGCGTTCGTTTATAACTGGGAGGTGGCAAATTGCGACTTGCTACTAGGAATGATTAAATAAAACGCCGCATGAACTGGCACTTCTTCGTCGCAAATTCGGATATGTTTCTCAGTCCCCAGTTGGCGGCTGATGTCAATATCATATCATATCATCATATCATTCGCTATAGCTCGAATGCACACAGGTCGGAGGTAGGTATTTTTCCACTTGCGACTTGCCACGTCCGACCACAAACGAACGCACCATTACTCTTCTTTTCTTCATCCCTCCCTCTCTCTTTCTCTCTCCTTCCCTCCATCTTGTGTGAGTGTAGCACTAGAGGTCAGGGGGGTCACGATTCCAGAGTGGCCAACATCCTGCGACTTCATCTCCATGGTCACCATTCATCCAATCAGTATGACTCTCCTTTGTCCTCCGAGTGTCATGGCGGGCCTTTCAAACTCCCCTCACAAAGGCCTAGCTTCACCCCCCAAACTCATGACCATACCTTTCAACGGATCCATCCGGCAATACTTTTGTAATGGAGGCTTACAGCATAACTGGAGTGAAAGGGTAAGGGGAAATGGGACGATCCATTAGTGGAGACCTCCGTTTCCACTTTCATATCGATTTATCTTTTGAGGAAGTCGGAGTGAATCTCTCCTACAAAGACTGGCAGTGTCTAGTTTGCGAAGGCCTACTGGCACAAAACCTCTCCGGTTGTTTCCAAATTTCTTGATATTTCTATATTTATGCGTCTTTACATTTCCTCTCTGAGAGGACACGCCGTCCCCATTACGGCTGCTCTGGGATCAGCTCTCGGACTACTCTGGCCTTGAACCCTTCCAGACAAGACACATAACTGGCTGGAGAGCAGAGGTGACAAGACACCTTCGTTATCCAGCCCTGGCCTTGGCACTGACCACTTCGAGGGAGACAAAACTGACTAGTGTAGTGACCATTGAAAGATCGAGCCCTACCATTATCCATACATCTGGGAGGACAGAAAGGAGGGAGGAGGAGAGGAGGAGGATGACAATAACGATTGACAGAGAGAGAGAGAGAGAGAGAGAGAGAGAGAACATGCTAGTTCAACTGAAGCACACTTTCTAATGGAAATTCAGATACAATCGTCCCAGAATGCACTTCAACTGCCTGCCTAATAATCACGCCAAGGAACAAGGCGACCATTGAGAGGGCAAGGATGCTGTAATCTGTCCGACTCAGTCCAAAGCTGCCTGGCTATAGTTAGCTCCTTTCTCTATCAAACAAACTGGCTTTCAAACTCACCCATTATCACACTCGCTGTCACTTTCTCAAGTTTAGTAAAAATCAAGTGATTTCTCTTTTAATTTGTTTTCTCAATGGCACAAAGGGATAGCCAATAAAATATTTTAGTTAAATGATACGTGTTCCCCCTTTGAAACAGAGAGAGAGTAAGACAGAGAGAGAGAGAGAGAGAGAGGGATTGGGGGGGGGGGGCAGACCTAGCCTGTTCAGTTTTGCAATGGCCTAACCCCATCCGCTGAGGCCGAGGTGCAGGCAGGGACTGGCGTCCCAGGGACAGGCAGGGGTGAGCGGGTACAGGCCAGGGCCAGCTAGCCTGCCGGCCTGGGTCTCCAGCACACGGCACGGCTGCAGTATTAGCGAGAGCGGAGACTTCTCAGGGAAGAGTGCGTGCTCCACAAAGGCCTCAATCAGACTGAGAGCAAAGGTGTTGACTGCTAATACATCACCTTCAAACAGAAACACAAGCTCAGCTTTACCGAGAAACGTGTGTGTATGTGTGTGTGTGTGTGTGTGTGTGTATGTGTGTGTGTGTGTTCCAACGCAGTGTTCCAATGCAGTGACCACCATGTATTCTCAAATGCACATGCAAATTCACCGGATGTCATTGTGATTGATGAGGTCCACAATGAGGTGTTCCCAGTGGAAGTGAGCTGTACTTTTGATCCTAGTTTAGATGAAGTGTTTCTCACTAAACAGCTGAAGTACCAGCCCATTGACGCAAGCCAGGTTACAAGTGTCAGCTCATTGTGTTTATATGAAAGAAGTAGATAGGTAGGTTCAGGCACTCACGGAGGCAGGGTTTTTCCTGGCTCAGAATGGGTCTTGGGGGGTGATGCACACTCAATTTTGGGGGGAAACCTCAGTTTTATGCCGAGTATCCTACCAGCATATACAGTATAGGCCTATATTCTTCACTGTCGTTCTGACTGAGCTCACTTTTCACAATCGCGAAAAATCTCCCAACATGACACAAAATGGATATGAAGCCAAAAGGTTTAAGATACTGACAACATATTAATTATCTTGATTACTAGTGGTCCAAACCATGGACAATGCAAGAAAGAGGGATGGGCTGCACTTGAAACAAGCTATCAAACTCATTTGGAGAAGGGTTGAATTGCTATTTTTATTCTCAATTTTAGCATTTTGGCACTGGTGATTTTCCTTTGGCTCTGGCTAAAATCTGTTTGGGAGGGGCGCCAAAAAATCCTCTATGCAGGAAAAACCCTGGGAGGGATTAAGATAAAAAGCCTTTATTAATACATGGCTTGTAAAATGAAAAGACGACATGGTTCTACCCGCTAGAGGCCTTCATCAGGGCATCAAATCTTGCTTGAGTGAGTGTGTGGACCATGGATGTGTTGGTGTGGACTTACCTACTTCTTTCACCAAGCGTTTTTCCCTTGGTTCAGAGCACCTGGACTACTGGTTCAGTCTCCATTGAGCACCTGGGCTCCCTTCTGTTTTGCTACTAATTGTGTTTATATTTGACAGCCTGGGCCGTGTCCATAGGTTAGTAGTCAGAGGCCTGAGGATTATGGGGTTGATCAAGTGTGAAGCAAAGCAGACTGCTAAATATTGCTCAATCTCCTCCATTGTTGGCAGCCTCTGCATTTGGAGGATAATATGTTTTCTGTACCCATAACTCCCGTGGTGTTAGTGGTATGTTCTGTGTGCTTACTGTACATCATTATTATTTATACAACGGGTAGTTCCGTCCTCGCAATCTGATTGGGTAAGAGGCGTTGTACATGCCACGATATACCACGGGCAAAGCCCCTTTATCGTATTTAGGTAACATACTACTGCGGCAATTATTACTGCCTGTAAACGTTAGTTTCATTGCGTAACGGTCTGTTGGTTACATTACGGTTTCTCCTCAAGAAAAATGGAAACAATCAATGTCAAATTTGAGTTGTTCTATCTGTCCTGTAGCCAACCACTCTGGTTTATCATCACCACTTTTGCAACTCGCTGTTGCAGAGCAAAGGTAGGTTACACTTCGTTCATGGCTAACGTTGGTCAGGAGTATTAGTTTGGTTGCTATGGCTCATTGTTCATCGCTTTGAAACTCCATAGCAACGCGATACTTTTATGAACTACCTTTCTTGGCAGAGTTCACTAAAATAAATATTAAGACACTGAAATAGTAGGTATTTATCCCATAAATGTTTCCCGATGATATAACCGTTGTATAAAAGCAATAACTCCCTCGAGGGTTGTGATATATGGCCAATATACCACGGGTTGTGCTGATCGACTCGTCTGCGCCTCATGCCTGTGCCTGCAGCACAACCCGTGGTATATTGGCCATATACCACAACCCTTGAGTGAGTTATTGCTTCAGTATATTAGTATCAATGTATATGTATGTGTGTATGAATGTGCATGTAAGAATATTGTGTACATCCTAGAAGCTTGCTCGTATTATAAAATGTGACACTTGTGACCCAACAACATGATAGCAATGGAACTATATTTGGGACCCTGCAATGTATTTTGAAAATGCGGACCTAAATAAAGAATTCAAAAGTATGTGTGTGTACGTGTGTGTGTGTGTGTGTGTGTGTGTGTACGTGTGTGTGTGTGTGCACGTGTGTGTGTGTGTGCGTGTGCGCGTGTGTGTGTGTGCGTGCGTGCGTGTGTCACCTGTCTGCTATACAGTACTGCGGTACTTCCCCATAGCCTTTGCTATAAACTTGATTGAGATCAAGGAAAGTGTTAAGCCACCAATAAATAGCAAACACTTCGGCTACATCATAAAAGTGACACCAGCAAGGTGAGGGGGTGTGGGAGCCTCGGCGTTAACAGTAACAGCAGCAGGGGACACAACGCTGACCCAAGACCAACCAGCGAAGGATAAGAGCTTGGCCTATAGGACTGTGTGTAGTGCTGAGAGGGGATTTTTGGCGACCCTATGTGTTTAACATGCTCGATTTCAAAGACAAGAAACTCACCTAGGTGTTAGTTGGCGTTCTGACATATAATTCGCAATAAAGTAAGATTCTAGTTCATCTGGAATATGGAATCCATCTGGAATCTAAATATTTAGCATAGAACTATTTAGTCGCAGCACATACGTGTGTAAACTTCCGCAAACTAGCAACATAAACAATAACAATAGCTACCGTAAGTAGTTCTGCTTCCTGAATCCCATCTGCGGATTGATCTACACATCTACAATGGTCGCTTCAATACAAGTCAATGGATTTCATAAAATGATCAATAAAACCCTACAGGATTCATACTTTGCAGCGAATTGGTTGTCAGAACACCAACGGATACCAATTACACCCTCGGTGAGCTTCTTGTCTTTGAAATTGAGAGTTTAACATATTTTTGAAAGATTTTTCAAGATGCCCATCCACATCCATTGTATGACCAAAACGGTAGTAGAGCAAGTATCAACTTTCTCGAAAATGCTAGCTTTGTCAACGTTTTGATCTGAACCATTGTATATGAGCATAAGTAACCATAAAACAGGGCTAAACATGCATTTTCCCTTTACTACTCCTTTAAATTAAAAACGCCTGTGCCCACTTCCCATGAACACCAGTTTGGCCAGCTACATGTGGGCAGCATTGCTCGTCTTGTTGAGTGACTGAGAACTAAACACAACATGTGGAAAAGAAAAAAACAAGCAGCCCCCCCAAAAAATCCAAAGCAAGGCTCTGTCTGACCAGAGGCTGTTAGTCTGAGCTAGACTAGCTCCTTCACCCTGCCCCAGGCCCCCAGCACAGAGCGCACCAGACACTTCCTGCATTCCTGACCTAGCAGGGGCTCCCTGGCCTATCAGAGATGAGGCCCTATCAGGTCCAAGCCTAACACAGAGAAGGTTCCAATCAGGCTCTAACCAGTCACAGTTGGCATAGCAGGGGTGCCCTCCCTAGCCTATCGCAGGCTAGGTTCTATCAGGTCCCAGCCTATCAGAGGGACTCTGGAAGGCAGGATGTAGTATCAGAATCAACCTGTAATAGTTGACTATTTATTGCCTACTGTTTTTACATTTTTCAGCCATAGGATTGTTGGGTCATCTTATTGAGAAATCAGCTAGACTATTTATCTGGGCAGTGAATTGTTTCGAAGGTCAAACTTGCCTCTTGGCAGAGATGCGTGTGTGTGCGCGTGTCAGTGTGTGTGAGAGAGAGAGAGAGAGAGAGAGAGTGTGTGTGCGTGTGAGTGAGTGTGAGCGAGAGAGAGTGTGTGTGAGTGTGAGTGTGAGAGAGAGAGAGATTAGTTCATGGACGGGGTTTGATAAACTTTTGACTGCGTGACCTTAGCCGTGGAACATGGACCCATTTAAACTACATTACCCGTGGAACCCGAATTCTTCGGACGCACAGGCCTGATAATGTCAGCTGTTGGCTGGTAATGTTACATAGCCCATAGCCGCGGGACTGTTTCTAGAAACGAGTGAACCCCTCTTAATAACAAACAAGGCCGAAACATTCCAAACAGTCCGAGTGAAAACATATCTCTGGGATTTTACACATGACTGCGACGAAAAGTAAATGTTACATGTGAAAAGCTACCCTGTATGTGAACCTTCAACCACATTTACTGTTGCACAAAGTCAATGTCAAGATTATTTGTCGCACATCATAGAGGTAGAGGTGAAATGTTATTGGCCACCAATTGACAGAAAAAGAGGAGACGGTGACAATAATTGACAGGGCGTACAAGACGCAAACAAGCAGTGGCCGTTTGTCAAACGTAGTCAAACAAGTCAAAGCGTATTCATGTCGTTGGAGCTACCTCTCTATGAACGAGATCTAGGCCTGTTATGAGAATGTGCACTCAAAGGAGTGGCCCCTATGCAGACTCCACAATCTCGCTCAGCAAAATTCATTCACCGACGGGGCCAGCTAGGCACACTATAGACACCCAATATCTGAGACAGGCAAATGTGAACGTTACATGATTGCACGAGGAATTTGATCTGACAAGTTAATCTAGGTTAACCACTGCTGTTGCAACTTGCAACATTATCAGACAGGCATGGGCCAGCGTGGAATAGAGTTACGCGTGTTAAGCTACTGAGCATGTAGTCTACACAATATTTGTCCAGAACACTTAAGTGTTTATAAAACATGCAGTGAGAGATCATATAAACGCATATCTCTCATTGATTTAGACACAGTCCCCTGTTCCAAGTGAATAGCTGTAACAACCCAAGTCTAGATATAGTCGGATAGGCTTAAAACCAACCAATGAAAAAATGCTGGTTGTATATCCAAACGCCCTTCCTAGTACGCAGTCGGAGATGACCACTGCGTCCAGCTTTTCCATACCGTGTTTTAAACACCAGCCTACCCCATTCCCACCGGGGGAGAATGACAGCACCTCCATGGACTATGCTACACTGCCTAGACAAACGATCTAATCTGAGATACACCAAGAATCTAGACCACTTACTCCCCGTAACGCACATAGCCTATAACACACTTCCAAGTCAACAAGGCGTAATCGCCCATTTGTGAATAACTGAGGAAATTGTAGTCTGGCGCTATAAACGCTCCCCGCCGTCCATTCACATGTGGTTGGGACCAAATGAGAACAGGATAAACAAGGAAACGCTATGCTTAATTGACAGAGATTGCGATCACAAATCTATTCTATTCTAGCGAGTATCGTCAAAAAATGTTTGTAGATTGTAGGCTATCCCTGAGGCTAGAGGGGGAGAATCCTCCCAACGAGAAGAGCCAGGGCCTGACGAGACCAGTCCATAACAGAGCCGTTTTTCTGCACATTTTTTTCTTGTCTGAACGAGATTCACTTTTTTATGACCCCCCGCTTCACCCCCCAACTATACAACAGTAGGTACTGAACGATAAGACGTGCAGGGAACCGTGATTTACATGTAACAGCAACAGTACCAGCTAGTTGCTTTGTTTTTCATTTCGATAACCCCAGTAAAATCCAGTGCAAATGTCTGGTACATACCATAGCATTCCTCTCTCTCTCCACCTCTCGTCCACTCCTTTCTCGCTGTAATGTCCACTGCGTTCCGCAAAACAGCTGCCCCAGCCGGCACACGGATTTTTTATCAATAAAAAGGGGAAAAAACTAAGTTACATAAATGCCTATTCCCTTTTGGGTAGCGTGTATGAATTGTTTCCTTCCTTGCAATCAAGTCTTCATTTCCACTGGGGTGAAGTTTTCAGGATCATCTGCATTCCAAGTTCCTGCCCTGTCCTCGAGGAGACAAAAACAACACAATTCGCCCGAGCAGAAATGCTGTACAACTTCAACCTCTCGTCGGCTGGGTGTTCTTGTTGGAGAAGAGGGGGCGTTGGATAGGCTTGTTCCGCTGTCTTCTCCTTGCTTCACCACGTTGTTTTGACCAATTATTATTTCCTTTGTTGTGTCCAAAATAAAGCGCTGCCCTAACGCGATTCCAGGATCAGAGCTTCTCTGACCATGCGTCAGCTGCGCTCCGCTTATCAAAGCAACACGTACATTTCCTATTTCGTTTGACAGTATCAATTTACACACTGCCCAAATCTATGACGGTGCGTAGCCTTTACTGTAAGTGTATTTTTTTCAGCTTCCCAATAATGGCGGCCCTCTCTCCCGAATCCTGCTTCTCCCCTCCTCCTATTCGGAGAGAATAAAGAGAGAGAGCGCTGAACGGCAGCGTAGGCTCGCCCAGTGGTGCACGGACACCATTACAACACACGCACACGCAATTAAGATCTAATTGCTTTGGTTCTTGTTCATTTAACTACATCAAATTTACATGCAATTTACAAATTTGCATTTCATAATCCACTTCTATCAAAGCACCATGATAATCTATAATCATCCTATAAAATCACCTCTAGTACACCCACTTTATTTTAATCAGTGACATTCACATGATATCCTGATATATAGCCTATAGTTTGTAGGCCTATATATGTTTTATGCCAATATTTACAGTATATGTTTTATGCCAATTCATCTGTGGTACATTCATGCGTAACATGTGAAGTGTGTGTGTGTGTGTGCGTATATGTCTGCATGTGTCTGCGTGTGTGTGTGTGTGTAGCTACAACATGTGCAGAACAAAATCATGTCTGACACTCGCTGCCTCCTTCTTCCCGTGTCCACTATGTTTGAACCAGCGCACAAGGAGGTCTGATCAGAGAGAACGGTGTCATATTTGTTCACAAAATCAATATTCTCAAAGGTTATGTTCGTTCCAGACTCAACTCTTTCTTTACCGAGCTGCTACTTCATACAAAAATGGTGCTGTAGCCTAGAAATAATAGATGAACTTACAGTAGGCTATGCAGGTTCCAAACGGAACCATTTCCAGCTAGTGCTGTTTGGACAGAAAGGTATTATTCACCTGAAAGGGTTCTATATGGATTTTAAGAGGGTCCTTTTGTTCTTACAAAATGGTATAGCACACTTTATTTTAGAGTGCTGTTTCTACTGGCAGAGCTCATATGACGTCATGACAGCTCACATCTTTGTCAAGCAAACATACCTAATGGGAGACAGAGGTAGCCAGAAGTCAGATCACACAGGCGTCACAACAGCCAATACACAGCTTTAGGATAATTGTAGTTCTTGAATGTCTCTGTTCTCAAACTGGAGCCTTGAAGATGCATCACATGTTTGACGTCTAATATTTAGAGCTGCTTAAACCGGTCTTGGCTGTTGTATGTTGACCCACAGCCTTCCAGACAGTGAGATTCCTCAGAGCCATGTCAGGGATGTAGCAGGTCTAGAGCTACCTATGGTGCGGTGGTTTAGCTGGGGTCGTTGTGTAACAAAGCCAAACAGATGTTTAGAGGCCCAGGGACTTTGTGAGACGTTGTATCTTTTTTTTTGCTCTCATTTGTTTTATCTTTCTCTTTCTTGCTTGCTTTCTGTCTCTCACACACAGACACACACACACAAATTCACGCACGCATACACACACACATGCGCACACATGCATGCACACACACACACACACACACACTCTCTCTCTCCCTCTCTAGACCATCCCAGTCTTAGACAACATGTCATCTCAGGCTGTGACTAAATTATTCCTACGTTCTCTTTTGGACGCCATAAAATCTTTTTTAAAGGCCACACAAAAGAACATGGGGCCCTATAACTTTAATCTCCTCATTTGGAACTAAAACATTGTTCCATAGCCATGCACAATTCTACATTCCACATATTACATTCCACACTTTGAAACTCCATGATAGTGACTCTCTCTCTCTCTCTCTCTCTCTCTCTAAATCCCCTGTCCTTTCTCTCATCACACCATCCCATCTCTCTCTCTCTCTCTCTCTCTAGCACAGTGTATGTGCTTAGTAGGATAGCTACTGCACCACCATTAGAACACAAGGTTCAAGGTACAGGGAGCCTTAATTTTCGCCTTGCATGAGTCCACAACAGGCTCATGGCCAATCGTATGAGTCTGTCTGTCCTCAGCAATATTTGCATGACCCCAGTCGCACAGACCAGGTGTCCAAGTTCTAGTTTTAATCTGCCCCTGTTCCAGGTTCAGTCCTCTGTTGGACCTGCTGCTGCATAGATGAGCAGGTCACTGTGAGACACAGGAGAAGCCATGTACAACTCTCTCATTCAGAATCTATAAGTACTTAGTCGGTATAGGCTGGCCTTGCCTCGGCATTATACAAGCGTTTAAAAGTTAGTCTACGGTAGCTCATGCATCAAACCAAACTCATTCATACTTTGGTTCATTGTCTTTCTAAGCCACGACAGCCTTGAAAAACCCAACAGAAAACAATGGTGCAAAGCAAACTATTGACTGCATTATGAGGTAGAAGAGAGAGAGAGAGAGAGAGAGAGAGAGAGAGAGGAAGGAGAATTGTGTTTTCTGCTCGGTTTCCTCCTCTTTTTCTCCTTCTCTCCCACCTCAACCCTCTCTCTGCAGCTGAAATATTTCTGAGTCCCAGGGGCAAGCACATTCCTCCCACTCACAGTTGTGCAATCCCTGACAATCACTGCCCTCCCCCTCTCTGTTCTGCCTCTTCCTCCTGCCCCCCCCCCCCCCCCCCCCCTACCCACCCCAACCCTATCGTCTTCTGCCTCGCCCCCTCTGATGCTCCCCCATCCCCCTGACCTTCCCCCTTCTGCCTCCCCCTTTCCGTGCTCCCTCCCTCCCTCCCTCCCTCCTCTCCCTTCTGCCTCCCCAAACATTCAGCCTGCCCAGAGGAGGAGAAATTGTCTGGACAATGTTCAGCGGCGGATCTGCTACCCAGCAGACCAGGAAACGCACGGCGGGCCCTGACTCTGCGCAAAACAGAGAGCAGTGATGTGATGATGTAACCCCAGAGGGCTGACCCTCCATTTTGTCACTGCTTGATGTGGGATCAGCTGGGGTAAATAAATGTGTATGAAGATCATGGGACTGCCTGACTGACTCAGACTGAGAAATGTCTATATATTGTGGCACATTTTTTTTTTTCTGAGATAGGAAGTTGTGTGCTCTGTTTTCCTCTCAGAGTGTTTTGCTCTGGAGAGACAGATGGACACGGAGGCTCTGGAGAGAGACTTAATGATCTCTGTGGGTGGAATGCTATATCCCATCAGTTTATTATTATTGTAGATTGCATAATACAATTCATACATTTATATGATAATTATGATATTTAAGATTTTCACTCATCTAATCAAATCAAAACATGTAAATAAGATTTTTAAATTTAATTTATTTTTTTTATTTATTTTTAAACTTTTGGGTGTCTAAACTTGAACCCGTAGAATTAAAATGGTCTTGCTATGCTTGAGTAGTCAAGCCCTCATGTGATCAAGAACGACTCGACTAACCGAGGTGCATCATGGTTCTTGAAGTGAAATACCAGGAATTATCAACGTTTTGTGTGACGATGAAAACACCATTTCCCACAATGACTTTCATGACTCGCCTTTCCTGAACGTCCTGCCAGGAGAAGATAGCGGGCGAGCTGTGGATACAAATAGGCCTTTTATTATAGAATTAATGTAAAGGATCATAAAAGGTGCCAAGCTACGGGAGTACCTATTGCTGAAAGTAGCCGTTATCAGGAAAATATAATGGTATGGTTGTCATTGAATCAATTATTCATAGTTATGTCAAATTCCGTTGCTCCACTAGCATCTTGGCTAGCTAGCTAACGCTAGCAGTTAGCTAGCTGTCATCTTTCATAGGCCTGAAATGTGTTATAAAAATGTTCTTAGGACAAGATTTAGTTTACGGAAACGACTAATGTTATGAATGAATGTGTATAGTTTGCGGGAAACCTATGTTCAGGTTTTGGGACGTCAGGGGTGCGGTTGTACTGATAACTAGCTAGCCAATGAGCTCATAGCTTGGCTAGCTCATATTAGAATTACACCAACAGTGTGAAACTGAGAGTGCTGGTCAATCCACTTGCTATGTTAGCTGTTTTAGGTAGTCGGTACAGGCATAAGCCTTGATAGATATGGTACTTTATTGATTCCCGAGGGGAAATATAATGATAGATATTCTGTTGACAGTATAGCTACCTTAAGTCAGAGAGGGGGATTCAGCCTTTATGACATGACAGACACATAAACACATAAATAACACATAAATCACTAGTCTGTCAATAGCCTAAACTGCATATCTAGTAGGATTCGCAGAGGGTACTGGGGTACTGGCTCTCAGCTCTTCCCCTCCCTCTGCACCTCTTCCCCCCAACTCATCCTCTGTCAATATGTCTCCTTCAGATCCGCTTCATCCTGATTCAGAACCGAGCAGGGAAGACCCGGCTGGCCAAGTGGTACATGCAGTTTGATGACGATGAGAAGCAGAAGCTGATCGAGGAAGTCCATGCTGTTGTGACGGTCCGTGATGCCAAGCACACCAACTTCGTGGAGGTTTGTATAGTTCAATACACTGTTTTTTTTGTTGTACAATACAATATAATTCAATACAAAACTAGAAATAGTGCTCAGAGAGCACAGACCTCAGCCGTGAATGCATGTCGTGGCTGTATGTGCGTGCGAGCAGGACACGTTTGGTTTTCTTTAGGTGGATAGTTTTATGATAATAATAATAATAACTTTCATTTATACAGCGCCTTTCATAAAACCCAAATTATGAATTTATGCCAGTCCAAACCCTGTGTCTCTCTGACCTCTCATGGGACGTTGAATGGGGCAATTTTTCTCTCTTGAAGTCCAGGGGATCAGCCTGACCCCTCTGATCCACATACCGATCCAGATGAAGTGAAGAACGTTCGCAAGTGAAAGTCTCGAGTTGCTCTAGTTGGTTACACTAGATGGTGGTGGAGGATTTCCAAAAGCAAAAGCAAAAGTGCCTGTTTGGCAGTATTTCGGATTTAAACCCAAAGCTAACAGGGAACCTGATAACATTAATGAGGCAATCTGTAAACTAGAGCCATTTTCCCTTCTTGTCATGTCATAGTGAAATATGAGTCGGTTACTCTCTGAAAAGGCAGTGATGGGAGAGCAGACGGGGTGTCATCCCAAGCCTATATTTTACAAATTAGTTCTTTTTATTTGATGAAAGTGGGTTCATGGATTCTGTCATTGTTAGGCCTACAGTACATCCATACAAGTAGCCATATGGGAGTAAAATAATTATGTTTTGGCAGCAACAACAAGATACAAGATATCGTAATAGTAAAAACAGTTCAATGCAATACAGTAGCAATACAGTAGAGAAAAGAATATGATGTGTATAAAGTGTATATTAATGATAATAATTAAGTTAATGATGAATAATTATTCAAGAAAAAAGACCACCAGTAACGGATCGGTATTGGCAGATATCCAAATTCTGGTATCGGAGTCGGATCAGAACTAGTGATGTCAGGGTGTGGATTTTTTCCCACCGACTAATAAACGGTATTACCGGTAACCCTGTCTAGCCTACAATAAGAGAGCGCTTACAGCCATCTTTAACGTTAGACCTTTGCCTTACGTTGAACAGCACTGCTGTGTATTTCAATTTGGTGTTGTACTGTATGCCTCCACGGCTTGCCTGCAAATGCGCGATCACAGTAAGGTAGTAAGATATAAATAAAGCTGTGGAGCTATACAACGGCAAATTGCCTCCGCAAATCGGTGTTATGAACTCTGCTAGAATAGGTGAGAGGATAGGCTGCTAGAGTAAGCTAGCCAGCTAGCTAATGGAAACAGCCACTCCGGTGGCTAGGTTTGCTGAACGTTAGCTAGGCTAGCTAGCCACGAGAGGCTAATAGCCATAACCTCCCCCTACTCTCTTCTGACTCCGCTAGATTCCGCTTTGCGCTGCATGCGCATGCCGAGGGGCAGATCAGACACTTGTCTGAGTTTGATACTAACTAAATAGGTAAAACGACGTTGGGGCGGACAACGACGGTGTGGCGGTGTTAAATGAATGCCTCGGTGAATACACAGTGTATGCCTGAACACCGAGTAACACCATTAACACCGACAACTGTGACCAGTAAGTGGATTGGTGCATCTCTAGTAGTTTTTGCATAATCCTGCTAACAAATGAACAAACAAACAAACACACGCCACCGAAAACATTACCGCTCGCCCTGCATCGTCGCTGGGACGGAGGGAACCATACAACTTCATTATCTGTCGGTTATCTTTGAACAGCCATTGTGGATGTTTTATGGCTGCTGAGATGGTGGTCTGGCTTCATATGTCATGTTGTTGTTTATGTGTGTGTGTGTGTGTTTGCGTGTTGTCTCTCCGCAGTTCAGGAACTTCAAGATCATTTACAGGCGCTACGCCGGCCTGTACTTCTGCATCTGCGTGGATGTGACCGACAACAACCTGGCCTACTTGGAGGGCATCCACAACTTCGTAGAGGTGGGACATGCAGACACAGCTCGACACACATTTCAGCGCTTCATGGCCTGATTATTTCAAGGAACGTCTATCAATGATTCCCTTGAAATACCCCCCGTCGTCTGTCAATCATCTAGCCTGTATGCTTCTTTTTAAAGATATATTTTTAGGGCTTTTCAGCTTTAATGGGATAGGACAGTGTAGAGAGACAGGAAATGTGGGAGAGAGAGAGGGGAGGACATGCGGCACAGGACCCGAGCCGGGAATCGAACCCGGGTCCGCCGCGCAAAGGACTAGCCTTTATATGGGGCGCGCCTTACCCGGTGAGCTACCGGGGCGCCCCCGCCTGTATGCTTCTTAATGCTTACATAGGGTGGTGAGGACTGAAAACAAACTGTAGGGCAAAAGGATACTACGGAAAGACCTAGAGGACATCTGGGGGAGTTGAGGCCAATTTATACTTCGTCGTACGACACTTGAAAAGTGTCGTCAGACAGAAATGACGTCACTGTCGACACTTTTTTGTGTCGGACAGGGGTGTCTTGCGCCCGCCAAACTTTCTAAAGCCGTCGCTTTCGTCGCAGAGCTGTGATTGGATAGCTAGATAGAAGGCACCTTCGTTGCCATGGATCAATCAGCCACGCGTCTGCAAGTTACCATGGACGTGATCAGACACTTCGCTGAAGTATAAATGCCAAATGTCGGTCGACATTTTTTTTCCGTCGACGGGCATTTGTCGTACGACCCTGGTCGACCGAGTATAAACGAAGCTTCAGGGAAGGTGTCGGTTCCTTCAGTAGAACCCCCTAAACAGGTATTCCTGGTCCAGCGGCCCTCTCTCTGGCGCGGAGCGGGGGGAGAGATGCCGGAACGTTCCGCTCTGTGCTCGCGGTCCGAAGGTCGGTAGGAGGAATGTGGCCGTGAGGGGAAGCGGCTCCGGTGTCCGCGTTCCCTCGGAGAGCGCCGTGACCCGGGGTTCTGCGTTCCCTCGGAGAGCGCCGTGACGCGGGGTTCTGCAGAGAACCCCGCGGGCTTGTCCATGTGCGATCAAGGCTGCGTTTCCAGTTGAACCTAGATGTACTCGTCTTATAGAGGGAACTACGTTAGGTCATTTAAAAGTCCTCTGGGACAGCATTGGCCTAACCTATTGAGACAAGTGTCAATTATGTTTGAAAAGCTGACAACATAACCTTGAACTACTTCCTGTGTATTGAACTATGTTGGATCATGTTATAGTCTGTCTTTCAGCATAGTACATATGCATCTCTGTCATCTGTGATATATCCAGATTGGATCGTACTCCCCTTATATAGAATAAGCTTGAGTGGCGTCAGCTCACTCGTCTGCTCCAGCGTATACGCACACTACTGTGATCGGAGCAGCGTCCAGGTCCCCAAAAGGATCCATCACTGTTCTCCATAAAGATAGCTTTGTCTGATCATGTTGGACAGTAGACCTGTGAGATAGTCAGTTTATCTGGCGTGTGTGTGTGTGTGTGTGTGCGTGTGCGTGTGTGTGTGCGTGTGTGTGTTCGTGTGTGTGTTTGTGTGTGTGTGTGTGTGTGTGTGTGTGTGTGTGTGTAAGGTTATTGGTTCTTGAACACACATCCCTGGAGACATCATTGGTTCAATAGCAATTTCTGTGCTGATCTAAGATGGTGACTTGTAGTCCATGTTGTTGTGCCATACATACAGTAAAATACAACGCCCAGAGGACAAGCAAATACAACGGCAGCACAGAAGTCCAACAGAATCATTATTAGAATCATTATAAATAATGCTGCTAATCTAATATAATAAATTGATGTAGTTCATCACCACCTGTATGAAATGGACAAATATGAAGCAAGCTCTAATCTTCGTCTCTGTTCCAGGTGCTGAATGAGTATTTCCACAACGTGTGCGAGTTGGACCTTGTGTTCAACTTCTACAAGGTAAGAACAATAACCAGTGTTCCCATCCTGAATGGGATTTTGCTGCACTGCCATTCAATTCATTTAAATCCAGGGAGAATAATTGCAGTGGACGGGGTGATTTTAGGATGGGTTAGGAGGCGCCTGGGTCTCCAGCTCTGGTTCTGGGGCCTTATTTTTATTTTTAAACTGTGTGGATAATTCACTTTACAAGCAAGTTTGAAAAAATACGCAGGGAAATTGTGATTGAGAACAGTGGGTATCACGTCCCACGTCGACGTACGCCAGTTCAGTTTCCCACAAACAACCTTGAACTTGGCGCACGTGAGCGCGAGTCTTGCCCCACCCTTTGTAACACTCATAACTTCCTATAAATATTCAATGAACCGGCCCATGCATCCATTCATACGTTAATTAAAAACGTTCCCACACCCTAATATTTATTTAGTAGCAAACTTCTCAAAATAATAAGCTGTCTCCGCTTCTGTGTCAGAATTGCTGACATAAATGCCACACTTCTCATATTCAAGTCTCGTCATATTCAGGGAGCTTTAGCCTATAGAATTGAGCGGTAGGCCTACAGTATAAGGGAAAAGTAATTTATTTTATGCAATGGTACAGGGCCTGTCAATTTCACAGCTTTGAGTTTCATTCTTTACAGTCGCAGTTTGTAATTTCACCAGAAATGTGCTTAGGCATGGGTCAGCGTGAAATGTGCTTAGGCATGGGTCAGCGTGAAATGTGCTTAGGCATGGGTCAGCGTGAAATGTGCTTAGGCATGGGTCAGAGTGAAATGTGCTTAGGCATGGGTCAGCGTGTGCGTGGAGAAGCACACATTTTTCAACGTTCTCACTTCAAGTTCATTTAAAAAAATCAATACCTAAGGTTGCTTAGAAAGTTCCGTATGCTTTTGTACTGATGCAGCGTTTATGAATGAGGGCCCAGGAGAGCCAGCCTGTGTTCAAAATCGCATTCAGTACTTTTAGTATTGTACAAACTGTACAAAATCGCATTTAGTACAGTTTTTACTATTAGTACTTTTACTTTTAGTACCGAAGGTCGTTCGTATCTCTGAAATGTCCGGATGACTGAAACATATGTTAAAATGAACCAAATTCAATAAGTGGTACTTGTTTCATATAGACTCATAATAGACCAATAAATACCCTTAGTTACTTGAGAAAATGCATCAAAATTGCAATCAAATAGCCAACTTAACTCATATAGCCTAGCCTATAATAGACCTTCAGTAGCCTATAATAAAATAACCAAATTTCCACTTGAGTGCGTGCTTTGATCAAATACAGTACTTTATTCTCAAATGAGGCGTACGCTGCATCGATAGGCTACTGTATTCGTAGAACAAAATGGTATAGCCTAAAAACAACCCAACATTAGAACAATTAAAGCAAATGATAATCAATAAATAAATAAATGAAATGACAGACAAGTTGTCGTGTCTTAGGCTATTGTAGCCTAAAAGAAAGTCTCTAAAACAACCGATGTAGGCTAACGTGGCCTAGGCTGTAGGCTATTATTTAACAAATACAGTAGGTCTAGTAGACTAATCTACATGCTCACAACACGTCTGTGTTCCTGAAGTCCATTAACTGGGAACGAAAAATGACTCGATGCTCCTCTGCTTCAGGTTGCTGACGCGCTTTCTGGCACCAAGGAATGCAGCTCTCGCGCAGCAGACTTGTTTGCGTTTTATGCTCGACATTAGAGTAACAAAGAAATTAAACGTGACAGTAGGCTACAGCCTACAGGCAACATGTAGGTCTACATACAGTTCTGTTTTTATTCATAGTAGGATACAGTACTGTAATGAAAATCCCACCAGTAACCAGATAGCAGGCTAAAAACAAAAAACGTTTTTTAAGCCTGTCCGGTAGACCGGGAGGTTCGGATCTCTGAAGTCGGATGAGTGGGGTCCTACTGTAGTACTTTTTACTATTAGTACATACAGTACTGCAGCTGCCCTTACAAAGTACTGCACACACTGTTGCAACAATTGGGACATAGTATTTCCATCTAAGTATCCCATAATGGGTTTCGCACTAGCCGGTTGGGAGAGCCAATTTAATCAGGGTTTCTCCTGGCTCAGAAAAGGTCTTGGGGGGTGATGCACACACAATTTTGGGGGGAAACCTCAGTTTTATGCCGAGTATCCTACCAGCATATACAGTATAGGCCTATATTCTTCACTGTCGTTCTGACTGAGCTCACTTTTCACAGTCGTGGGAAATCTCCCGACATGACACAAAATGGATATGAAGCCAAAAAGTTTAAGATACTGAACCTGTCTATTAATGAATTGCTATTTTTATTCTAAATTTTTAGCATTTTGCCACTGGTTGATTTTCCTTTGGCTCTGGCTAATATTTGGGGGGTGCCAAAAAATCCTCTATGCAGGAAAAACCCTGATTTAATTTTGGCTCTCACAACATTGTCACTTTGTTTTGATATATAATAGTAGTAATTAAATAATCATAATTAATAATAATATGTAATCATATTTAAGTAAATCCCCAACCTACATGCTCATTAAAATAATGCTTGTTTGTAAATCTGCTACGATGTATTGAGAGATGGCTGGCAGTGGCCAGGGTCTATCAGTCAGTCGGCGCTCTCTTGGCTGCTCCGTCAGCTCAGTCCATGTGACCCGTCTTCCACTGTGCACAGAGGATTGTGGGTCAGAACAGCCAGAAAATCAAGCTGGCTTGCAAACTGCAAAATGTGACCGGATGTGGTATGACATCCTGGTATTTTTGGCATACAGCGTTTGACAAACTGTATTCGGACATACTAAATCTTTTTTTCTGGCATACTAAATAGCAAGTGTGCGATTTCGAACGCAGCGCTGGCTGTGACTGCTGCAGACTGTCGACCCAGCACCTTGGCAACACGCCGAGTCAGCTAATTAAGGACTTGGTGAGCAGCTAATTAGCTGAATCAGCTGCGTTGGGATACATTAGAGTTGGAGAGAAAAGCTCCAGGTGGGCAGCTCTGCAGGTCGGAGTTAGAGACTTACGGTAGAGGAAGGAGGTGAATAGAGATGATTTCCTTTCATTTAGCCGTTTAATATAGTCAAAGTGGCGATGCCATGGCAACAGGTTTGCGACTCGTAATCACAACATTCCGTCAATTAAGCTCTTCTCCCTTAATTTGACACCAACGAACGCTCGCACATGCGCACGCCCACATACGCGAAAAGAAAAGCAATTAAGCGTCCTCTCTGATGGCTGCCTCTGTAACAGTTTGTTAATTCCCTCATGTATTTCTCCTCCCACGTGGCTCACCCGTAACGACGTGTCGCCCACGCCGCGCGTTGGCGCGCCCCGCGACATCTGGAGACACTCGCGGAAAAACAAAAGTTGCAGTCGGAGAGGGTGACAAAGATCTACTCATCCGTTTCGCGTCTCCAGTGATTGTCAGACTAAGTGAGCGCTATCGCCCGGGCCTATGATGGCGTCTGCTAAAGCTCGGCTACGCCCCCGAACCTAGAGATGGAAGCCGTTGGTCTCATCGTCCGTAGAACAGCCCCGTCACCATGTTTGTTGCTGTGCGGGAGTCTTGGAGGAGCTTATGTTGGCAGTAATGTATTTACACAGATTATACAGACTCACAAATAAGCAAGTTATCGGTGCGCGCTGACCTTTAACCTCTATTCCGCGCCGTCGTTCTCTCTCTTGACAGTCTCTCTCTCTTCCGTCCTGCCTCTTCCTGTGTCTCTCTCTGTCCCACTGTCCTGTCCGTATCCTTGTCCTAGCCTATCCTGTCCTAGCGTCGTGTCCTAACCCTGTCTTCTCTGTGTGTCCAGGTGTACACGGTGGTGGACGAGATGTTCCTGGCAGGAGAGATCAGGGAGACCAGCCAGACCAAGGTCCTCAAGCAGCTGCTCATGCTCCAGTCTCTGGAGTAGAGAAGACGTCTTCACCCCTCCCCTCCCGTCACCCTGGCAACCATACCCCCCCCCCCCCTCATCCATAACCTCCGACCCAATCAGCTCCCAGTGTCTACCTGTCCCCAGTACCGATGACACATATCCAGTTGAGCGCTGGGCTGAAGTGCAGCCAGTTTAGTACAGGGTTGCCAGTTCTGTCCAATCTGGCAACCCAACCCCCCCCAACCTTCTTTCAGTGGCACTACTCCTGTAGCTAACAAGCACCATATATTAGAGTTAGATACTACCCGGGATGATCTGTGTGTCCGTCTTTACATCTTACTGTAAACGAGTGTGGTCGAAAGTCTGTTGAATCCTTTCGACTTGCAGTTGTAGATGACAGTTCAGTGGTGGGTCTTTGCACTGAGCACTCCCCTGGAATGGCAACCAGACTGTCCGTGGTATCAAAGATGACTGAAATAAGATGTCGTACTGTACAACTATCTCAACAGCAAGACCGTATTGATTTGGATCAGGACCGGCTCTACCGGGCTCTGATTCATATGTGTGCTTCTTCTAGTTCTGGGTCAAATACCAGACTTTGGAGGCACTTCATTGTGGTGATCTTATACTGAGACGCCAACCAGAGAGCTCAAGTGCAATTTCCGAATGTAAATGAAAGTGCACCTCAAGCGTTCGATCTATGCATTTCGTGACAAAATGGTGCTTGTAAGCTACACCTAGATATCATTTCAACTCAAGCACACCCAAACACTCGAAAGAACGGGGGGGAGGGGGCGCCGACACTCAGCTGAGCAGGAATCCAGTCCGTGGAAATATATAGTGATTATAGTTTATGTGAGGAGGAGGCAGTACTGTGAAGTTTTGTTTCGTGTGTTCTTGTATATATATACACACACACACACACACACATACTCATACAGTATATAGAGAGTATATACAGTGCATCTTATGTGTAACTGAGTGTGAAACTTGTGTGCTGTCCATTCCAGGCCTGGTAGGCCACGCCCCTCTCTCCCCTGCGTCCAGTCCTGTCTGGATCTGATTCCATTGGGGGTCCCACAGTATATCAATCACACCACTATATGAACAGGTGGTCGTACACACCAGTGGCTTAATGATTCATGACCAAGCCTCCACAAAGGCACTGTCCTGTCCATCCATCCCTCTGTAGTAATGGGGCTGAGACAGTCTTAAGAACACAGTGCATTCTTCCTTCCTACGCTCAGCGCTTTCCTTCGGTCATATCTGATCTAACATGATAGGATAGGTTTAAGCATGTTTTTTTTTTCCGCATAGCTGCAACCAATGCAGCCATGTAAGATCAGTGATATGACAAAGGAAGGCTGGAAGAAGGAGACGACTATTCAACCACCATTTTTCTACTCTTCTCCCTTCATCTCAACCACCCCCCCCGTTCTCCACCTCCCCCATCACAGGTTTCACGTTACTATATTTGGTCTGTTTAATTTTTTATTATTTTTTTTTTTATTTGGCTGTAGTCAGAGATGTACTGCCGTCTCATCCCTTGTTCACCTGTGTGAGTTAGTTGATGGAAGATGTTTGTATTTCTGTCCCATGTTGTATTCCAGTCAATGTATATAAAACAAAGAAATTAAGTACTTAATAAAGTGTTGAAAATTGGAGGATATACTGTAGATTATTTTTCGTATTACTCCATGAATGTTTAGTCAGAAATAGAAACAGCCCAGCTTGCTTATATTTTGGCTTTATGGTCCAGCAGCACCACCTAGTGGCAGCAAACCAATATAGCACCTCAGGCCATTGCCTGAGGTCATCCTCATCTCTAAGTAATCAGTTAATCAATACATCCACTCCAGCTGCATTATCCCACCCTGGCTGTTACTGCACTGACCCGTGAACGTAAATTCAGACAATTACACCCTCTGACCACTCCCCGTCTGACACACTGACCAGTCTCTCACCCTGCTGGGCTGAGGGGAACGGGTTAGTGAGGTTTCAAGGGAAAAAAGATCTGCGTGCTAGAATATGCTACCTTGTGGTTTTGTTCTTTTACATTACAGTCATGTAGCAGACGATGTTCTTGCTTGTGTTCAGTGTGTGAGTATTAATATCCCATGTCGTTCTGCTCTTGTACCCTGCGTCTGGCAGGTGTAGCTGGGTGTGTGTGTGTGTGTACTCCAGCCCGCTTCCTCAACGGTAACGGAGACGCCAGGAGCAGGCAGACTGGAGCGAGGGCCGTATCTCTATACTGATGAAGCACTTGTCTCTCAAGCACCCTCGGTGTCAACACAGCACAGCTGCTGCAAATGAGCCATTCAGTCACAACTGACCTAAAAACACCCAAACAATAAGATTCCCTCAGTGGTGCTGTGAGAGATCCGGACACAGGAGGAGATGGGTCATTCAAAAATACAAAACAAGCAAAGTTTACTTAGAATCAAATAATCTTTCAAATCAACAAAAGCAGCGAATGTATTCATTTTTACAGCACATATTCACTCCAGCTGTACAACAGCTCTCCAGAGATGATTCAATCACGTTGGTTACTAAGCAACAACCGAGTTTTCTGCGCCGGCAAGAGATAAGGCTAGCAGAGATGTAAAGCCAGGAAGAAACGAGATGCGGCGCGACAATCATCATGGCCGTTTCAGGGCGTTTCGCTGAATCCCCGAGCGCACGCGGCACACAGGGTGCGCTGTCTAGAGGCGTCAACGATGAGGGGCGAAGGGAACGGGGGTTTTTACAACGTCGGGCAACACGGCGGCCAGGGCCGAGGGAGGGATGAGGATGACTGGGCTGTGTAGAGTTAGGGGCAGGGAGGGATGAGGATGACTGGGCTGTGTAGAGTTAGGGGCAGGGAGGGATGATAGGAGGAAGGGATGAGGATGACTGGGCTGTGTAGAGTTAGGGGCAGGGAGGGATGATAGGAGGAAGGGATGAGGATGACTGGGCTGTGTAGAGTTAGGGGCAGGGAGGGATGAGGATGACTGGGCTGTGTAGAGTTAGGACCAGGGAGGGATGAGGATGACTGGGCTGTGTAGAGTTAGGGGCAGGGAGGGATGATAGGAGGAAGGGATGAGGATGACTGGGCTGTGTAGAGTTAGGGGCAGGGAGGGATGAGGATGACTGGGCTGTGTAGAGTGAGGACCAGGGAGGGATGAGGATGACTGGGCTGTGTAGAGTTAGGGCCGAGGGAGGGATGATAGGAGGAAGGGATGAGGATGACTGGGCTGTGTAGAGTTAGGACCAGGGAGGGATGAGGATGACTGGGCTGTGTAGTTAGGGGCAGGGAGGGATGATAGGAGGAAGGGATGAGGATGACTGGGCTGTGTAGAGTTAGGACCAGGGAGGGATGAGGATGACTGGGCTGTGTAGTTAGGGGCAGGGAGAGATGATAGGAGGAAGGGATGAGGATGACTGGGCTGTGTGTAGTTAGGACCAGGGAGGGATGAGGATGACTGGGCTGTGTAGAGTTAGGGGCAGGGAGGGATGATAGGAGGAAGGGATGAGGATGACTGGGCTGTGTAGAGTTAGGGGCAGGGAGGGATGAGGATGACTGGGCTGTGTAGAGTTAGGGCCAGGGAGGGATGAGGATGACTGGGCTGTGTAGTTAGGGGCAGGGAGAGATGATAGGAGGAAGGGATGAGGATGACTGGGCTGTGTGTAGTTAGGGGCAGGGAGGGATGAGGATGACTGGGCTGTGTAGAGTTAGGACCAGGGAGGGATGAGGATGACTGGGCTGTGTAGAGTTAGGACCAGGGAGGGATGAGGATGACTGGGCTGTGTAGGGTTAGGGGCAGGGAGGGATGAGGATGACTGGGCTGTGTAGAGTTAGGGGCAGGGAGGGATGAGGATGACTGGGCTGTGTAGAGTTAGGGGCAGGGAGGGATGAGGATGACTGGGCTGTGTAGAGTTAGGGGCAGGGAGGGATGAGGATGACTGGGCTGTGTAGAGTTAGGGGCAGGGAGGGATGATAGGAGGAAGGGATGAGGATGACTGGGCTGTGTAGAGTTAGGACCAGGGAGGGATGAGGATGACTGGGCTGTGTAGAGTTAGGACCAGGGAGGGATGAGGATGACTGGGCTGTGTAGGGTTAGGGGCAGGGAGGGATGAGGATGACTGGGCTGTGTAGGGTTAGGGGCAGGGAGGGATGAGGATGACTGGGCTGTGTAGAGTTAGGGGCAGGGAGGGATGAGGATGACTGGGCTGTGTAGAGTTAGGGGCAGGGAGGGATGATAGGAGGAAGGGATGAGGATGACTGGGCTGTGTGTAGTTAGGACCAGGGAGGGATGAGGATGACTGGGCTGTGTAGAGTTAGGACCAGGGAGGGATGAGGATGACTGGGCTGTGTGTAGTTAGGGCCAGGGAGGGATGAGGATGACTGGGCTGTGTAGAGTTAGGGGCAGGGCCGAGGGAGGGATGATGGGAGGAAGGGATGAGGATGACGTCTCAGTTGTTCCCTAGTAAGGAATGACCATCTCTCCAATTCAACCTCTTCTATACAATCTTATAGATTTCAATTTTAATTAATATAAATTTGTACAATTCTATAGTTACAGTTTATAAACTCAACATCTCAAACGTAAAAGTGCACTTGCAGAGTCAGAAGGAAAAGACATGAGAATCACGCAAAAACAGTTTAAAAACAAAACTGACCATCTGAGATGGGAGTCGGTCTGTCCCAGGTTGATGATGATGATGATGATGATGATAATGATGATGACACGCCATGTCACAGTGACACGTTAAATTCACAACCTGATACTACCCCGATGAGTCAAGAGTTCCCGTGGGATTTCTGATAAAGAGGGACGACAACCAGTCCAGCCGAGGGGAGGGGCTTAAAAACTAGACCGGGAACAAAAAAAAGTGCACTTGAATCCTCCATTTGGGTCTAGGTGTGTGAACAGGGCCCTGTCTCAATACTCTGAAGGCAAACTCTTCCTTGTGTCCTTTCCTCGGTGTGATCTCTGATCTAACGTGACTGGGTTATAGGTGGAAGCCTGTTTCGTTTGAACACAGCTGTTTCCACTCCTACACTTCAGGCCGGTGATTTATGCGAGGAGGGGAGGGCGGATGAGAGGGCGGATGAGGTTGTTCACAGAGGGAGTTCTGGGGGTGTTTGGTTTGGGCGAGCGAGTGGTTCCCCGTACCTACGCAACGGCACGGAGCTACGCCGCGAGCCAGCGGCAGAGGGGTGACAGCGCGGCAGAGAGGGGCGGGGCGTTAACCCTACCCTGACCGCCTATCCAGACAGAGGCAGGGCTGACTGGGATTAGGGAGGGAGGGAGGGGGGGGGGGGGGGCTGTATGAGCCTGGGGAGGGCAGGTGGGCGGGGCTAGCGGATACAGCGATGGCGCTGAGAAGACCTTAAATAACCTGATGGTGAAGCATAGAGAGGAACAGGTCCTTGGAGTGGAATAAAGAAAAACCGAACTGAAACCTTTCTTTCTTTCCTCTCTCGCCGTCGTTCTTTCGACACGAACCGCAGGCTCCTTCAAGCGTCGCCTCGCAGAGCACATTCACTTCCCTACGGAGGCGCCCGTCACTGCTTGGCAGAGAGAGCAAGCAGACCGCGATCAAACGCCTCGATCCAAGAGACGGAAAGTCATTGAGATGTGCTTGATCTCAGAAGCAGTTTTGGTCCACTGGTTTCATTGTAGTGGGAACAGCCAATCAAGTGTGCCCCAAGCATGTGACAGTACTTTGCTAATTAACCTAGCTAGGTAGAATAGGAACACAGGTAGGAATATAAAAAGTAACGGTGTACATCCACGTAGTCAGGCATACCCTCTCTAGTAAAGCAACTATTTACATAGCAGTGCATTCAAATCAAAACTTGAGGTGTCCACTGACACTCATTGAGTTACATTTGAGTGACATGTGGGAACTAAGGTTTGGGTCATTCTGATTGGTTAGACCTGGTCTACGTCCTCCCTCTAAAACCGCCTCCAAGCTGCTCGTGGACCAACCAGTGCTGAGAGAAACAGCAATGAGGAAATCACCGGAGAATGATCGCAGGAAATACCCTCGACGATTGGCTACTTTCTAGCTCACCTCGATAATCCAATTCAACTGGTCGAACCAATCACCTGGTCAGGTTTGGACCAGGAAGTGCCTGGTAGCCAATCAGATTACGGAGTGGTCGAATTGAGGTTGAGAAGTGGTCATGTTCAGGTTTGGTCGGGTTTCCATCACAGCGTGAGGGGAGGAATTAGGAGGAGTACGCCTCAGTGCAAATCAAAGCATTCAGTTCAAGCACTACAGTTGGGTTATCGCCACGGAGATGATGATGTCAGTCCATCTCTTGGGTGGTCCCCATAGAGACTATTACACTCAATCTCCATGGTTGTCCTTCTGGTGTTACCACGGCAGCATGAAACTAACAGGCTGCTTCTGAACATAGAAATTACATTCAGTTCCAGATGATGGTGTGTGTGTGTGTGTGTGTGTGTGTGTGTGTGTGTGTGTGTGTTGATAAAAACCACAGGGGAGGGGTTAAAAGCAGGACAGCCCCTACAGCCAGACCTCTTCCTCTTCCTCCTCCTCTTCCTCCAGCAGAGTTCGGCTTGCCGTCACAACCCCTGGATGACCTCCTTGAGTCTCGCTGTAGATCAGGATGTTGTGGGGGGGGGGCGGAGTTAAAGAAGGGGCAGGGCCAATCACACCTAGAGCTGGGAGGTGTGCGTGTGTGTGTGTGTGTGTGTGGGGGGGGGGGGGGCGGAGAGGTTAATAGTCAAACCCAATCTGACAGCAAGGCAGCTTAAAGAAACATAGAGCCTGTAAAGTATTTACTCAGGCTACCAGCATGTCTTCATCAGGGGGCATGCGGGTACTGCGCCTACCTGTAGGGGGCGTCCTGTGCGCGTGGAGGTGTGTGTGTGTGTGTGTCTGGTTCCCCTAGCAGCTGCACTGCTGCTTGTTCTGTGCCGTGTTAGTTCCTCGGGGCTGTCGGAGCTGTCTCAGAGAAGCGTCGCCGTACTGGATCCCAGAACCCATCCTCTCTGGGTCCAGCTCCCCTGGAGGAGGGGAGAGAGGGAGGGAGGGAGGGAGGGAGGGAGGGAGGGAGAGAGGGAGAGAGAGAGGGGGGGGGGAGAGAGAGAGGGGGGGGGGGAGAGAGAGAGGGGGAGAGAGAGAGGGGGGGAGAGAGAGAGAGAGAGAGAGGGAGAGAGAGAGAGGGAGAGGGAGAGAAAGAGAGGGGGAGAGAGAGAGAGGGAGGGATAGAGAGAGAGAGAAGTACAGACAGACATATAGTTCACTTGCGTTATGCAATTGCCTGCACACAAGAATACAAGAAGCCTTCACACAATGTTAATTCACATGAAGCCTAATCATACAGGTACTCCTTACTCACACACACACACACACACACACACACACACACACACACACACACACACACACACGGGTAGATACCTGACTCAATCTTGTTGAGGATGGTGCGTGCACACTTGAGGAAGGCCTCCTCCACGTTCTCTCCGCTCAGAGCACTGGTCTCCAGGAACATCAAATCTGACCACACAGACGAGAGAGGCATGCAGACAGACAGGCAGAGATACAGTCAGACAGACAGACAGAGATACAGTCAGACAGACAGACAGAGATACAGTCACACAGACAGACAGACAGAGATACAGTCAGACAGACAGACAGAGATACAGTCAGACAGACAGACAGAGATACAGTCAGACAGACAGACAGAGATACAGTCAGACAGACAGACAGAAATACAGTCAGACAGACAGACAGACAGAGATACAGTCAGACAGACAGACAGAGATACAGTCAGACAGACACACAGAGATACAGTCAGACAGACAGACAGAGATACAGTCAGACAGCCAGACAGCCAGAGATACAGTCACAGACAGACAGAGATACAGTCAGTCAGACAGACAGATGGAGATACAGTCAGTCAGAAAGACAGATGGAGAGACAGTCAGTCAGACAGACAGATGGAGATACAGTCAGTCAGAAAGACAGATGGAGATACAGTCAGTCAGAAAGACAGACAGACAGATGGAGATACAGTCAGTCAGAAAGACAGATGGAGATACAGTCAGTCAGAAAGGAGGCCAGACAGATGGAGATAGTCAGTCAGAAAGACAACCAGACAGATGGAGATAGTCAGTCAGAAAGACAGCCAGACAGAGATACAGTCAGTCAGAAAGACAGCCAGACAGATGGAGATACAGTCAGTCAGAAAGACAGCCAGACAGATGGAGATACAGTCAGTCAGAAAGACAGCCAGACAGATGGAGATACAGTCAGTCAAACAGCCGGTCTGGCACACGAGGTAGAAGGAGAAGGAAGGAAGATGAAGAGAGGGGAAAGAGGAAGAGAAGAAGAAGGGGCAGAGAAGAGGAGTAGAGGAGAGAAGAAGAGAGGAGAGGAGCAGAGAAGAGAGGAGCAGAGAAGAGAGGAGTAGAGAGGAGAGGAGCAGAGGAGCGGAGTAGAGGAGCAGAGAGGAGTAGTAGAGGAGAGGAGAAGAGAGGAGCAGAGAGGAGAGGAGCAGAGAGGAGTAGAGAGGAGAGGAGTACAGAGGAGAAGAGAGGAGAAGAAGAGAGGAGAGGAGAAGAGAGGAGTAGAGGAGAAGAGAGGAGTAGAGAAGAGGAGAGGACAAGAGAGGAGTAGAGAGGAGAAGAGAGGAGTAGAGAAGAGGAGAGAGGAGAAGAGAGGAGTAGAGAGGAGAAGAGAGGAGCAGAGAAGAGGAGAGGAGAGGAGAAGAGAGGAGTAGAGAAGAGGAGAGGAGTAGAGAGGAGAAGAGAAGAGCAGAGAAGAGAAGAGGAGAGGAGTAGAGAGGAGAAGAGAGGAGAAGAGAGGAGGAGTAGAGAGGAGAAGAGAGGAGTAGAGAGGAGAGCAGAGAAGAAGAGTAGAGGAGTAGAGAGGAGTAGAGAGGAGAGCGGAGAAGAAGAGGAGAGGAGTAGAGAGGAGAAGAGAGGAGAAGAGAGGAAGAGAAGAGGAGAAGAGAGGAGAAGAGAGAAGAGGAGAGGAGCAGAGAAGAAGAGTAGAGGAGTAGAGAGGAGTAGAGAGGAGAGCGGAGAAGAAGAGGAGAGGAGTAGAGAGGAGAAGAGAGGAGAAGAGAGGAAGAGAAGAGGAGAAGAGAGGAGAAGAGAGAAGAGGAGAGGAGAGGAGCAGAGAAGAAGAGGAGAGGAGAAGAGAGGAGCAGAGAAGAAGAGGAGAGGAGTAGAGAGGAGTAGAGAGGAGAGCGGAGGGGAGAAGATGGGAGCGGAGTGGGGGAGGTCACCGTTCTCCTGGGCGAAGCGGGACGCCTCCAGGAAGGTGACCTCTCTGTCTGCGTCCAGGTCCTTCTTGTTGCCGCACAGGATGATGGCGATGTTGGGGCTGGCCAGCGTCCGCGCGTCCGCCAGCCAGTTGGTCAGCGCGTTGTAGGTCTCCCGGCTACCGGACACACACACACACGGGGGGATGGGGGGGGGGGGGTTATAGTCAGTAGAGGAGAGGATGGGAGAGGAGGAAGGAGGAAAGGAGGAGAAGAGAACAGAAAAGGAGAGGATCTTAAGCCAATCACGACCGAGGACGTCACGAATATGCTTATGAGAAATCAATCTCAATCTCAGTCAATAAATTGATCAGAGTGAAGGTGGTGAGTGTGTGTGTGTGTGTGTGTGGTCGGGTCGGGCGATGGCCGAGCCCCTGGGGTGCGCGGGGACGTCAGCTTTAACCGGTCTGGCTGATGGAGATCACGTTCACCCTGGAAACTTGTCGGGTGAAGTCACCTATCACCATGGTGACGGCACACCGGTGTCCATGGCAACGGGAGGGCTGGGAGGTGAGCGGAGGAGTGTCTGTGTGTGTGTGTATATATGTGTGTGTGTGTGTGTGTGTATATATATATATATATATGTGTGTGTGTGTGTGTATGTGTGTATACATGTGTGTATGTGTGTATGTGTGTGTGTGTGTGTGTGTGTTATATGGGTGGGGATGCTAATGTCACACAGATGCAGTAAGTCAGCTTAACGATGACATCAGCCATGGGTGGAGCTATGAAAACACTCCTGAGTGGGGCTGGCGCATGCACACACACACACGCACACACACGCACGCACACAGTATACACACAGTATACACACACACACGTACACACACACACTGAATATCTGCTTCCCTTCTCTCCCTCCTCACTCTCCCTAATGTCTAACACTCCCCCCCTCCCCTCCTCCCTCTCTCTCCTCCCTCTCTCTCCTCCCTCTCTCTCTCCCTCTCTCTCTCTCTCTCTCTCTCTCTCTCCCTCTCCTGGTTGATAAGGTCTAATGGACCTCTCCTTTCCGGGCTGCTGCCTCTTGCAGCCAGGAGACGCCACTATATTACAACCCTGCCATTCTTCATCACACACACACACGCTCCCAAACGCACACACACACAAGCGCCTGAACGCACGCACACACACGCACCCGAACGCACACACACACACACGCGCCCGAACGCACACACACACACACGCACCCGAACACACGCACAGACACAGGCGCCCGAACGCACACACACACACACGCACCCGAACGCACACACAGACACACGCACCCGAATGCACACACACACACACGCACCCGAACGCACGCACACACACAGACACACACACACGTCTGACCAGTAAGATGCAAATCCAGTGGGTGCTTTTGAAATGGTCTATGCAGGCTTCTGCTCAGCCAGTGAGGGCGTGTGAGTGATTGGCTAGCAGCACTCTCCACTCTCCAGTTGAAGTGAAGCTGAATCTGCTGATTATCTTATCATCGCTTCTCACTGGTTCCCCACCTTGTGATGTCATAGACAAGCAGCGCGCCTGCTGCCCCTCGGTAGTAGCTGCGCGTCACAGACCTGGAGAAGAAAGAAAGAAAGAAAGAAAGAAAGAAAGAAAGAAAGAAAGAAAGAAAGAAAGAAAGAAAGAAAGAAAGAAAGAAAGAAAGAAAGAAAGAAAGAAAGAAAGAAAGAAAGAAAGAAAGAAAGAAAGAAAGAAAGAAAGAAAGAAAGAAAGAAAGAAAGAAAGGGAAAGGAAAGGAAAGGAAAGGAAAGGAAAGGAAAGGAAAGGAAAGGAAAGGAAAGGAAAGGAAAGGAAAGGAAAGACAGACAGCATGTAAGTCAATCACAAGACAGATATCCCCTCACTCAGGAATTCTGCCACCTTCTGGCGGTAGACTGTACTGCAGCCTTTGAGCACCTGTTTTTAAACGGTGAAACCGCGTACCGTGGTGTAATTTGGGGACTTTTTAAAAGTTTCAAAAATTGCTTGACCCCTGGGATTGGGCGCTTACCTGAAACGTTCCTGTCCTGCCGTGTCCCAGATCTGCAGTTTAACCGTCTTGCCCCCGACGTTGACCACTCTGGACCCAAACTCAACACCGATGGTGTGGTTGGAGTCCTGCTTGACTGAGAGACAGACAGAGAGAGACAAACAGAGAGAGAGAGACAAACAGAGAGAGAGAGAGAGAGAGAGAGAGAGAAAGAGAAAGAGAGAGATGAAATCATATCAATGATGAAATCAACCCATCCCTTGTCCCCAGATGTCCCTCAGATATTGATTTTGTGTGTAAAATGGATGATTTTATGTTTCCTCTAAATGAGATGATGAGGTTAGGGAGGGGGGGGGTGGTTTGTGTCCGGGCAACTTTATTTCTAGGAAGTCATAGCGTACAAAAGGTGTGTGTGTGTGTGTGTGTGCGCGCGCGTGCATCTTTCCTCTCTCCCTTCCCCTGGGCTCTTAGGGACAGTGCAGAGGTGGTGTGTGTTAGTATGGTGAGACTGGAGTGTGTGTTGATGTGTGTTAATATAGTTACATAGAGACTGGAGGGGAGTGTGTGTTAGTATGGTTAGAGACTGGAGTGTGTGTGTGTGTGTGTGTGTGTGTGTGTGTGTGTGCGCGTGTGTATGTTAGTATGCTCAGAGACTGGAGGGGAGTGTGTGTTAGTATAGTTATAGACTGAGGGGAGTGTGTGTTAGTATAGTTATGTTGGTGTGTGTTAGTATAGTTATAGACTGAGGGGAGTGTGTGTTAGTATAGTTGTTGGTGTGTGTTAGTATAGTTATAGACTGAGGGGAGTGTGTGTTAGTATAGTTATGTTGGTGTGTGTTAGTAGTTATAGACTGAGGGGAGTGTGTGTTAGTATAGTTGTTGGTGTGTGTTAGTATAGTTATAGACTGAGGGGAGTGTGTGTTAGTATAGTTATAGACTGAGGGGAGTGTGTGTTAGTATAGTTGTTGGTGTGTGTTAGTATAGTTATAGACTGAGGGGAGTGTGTGTTAGTATAGTTATGTTGGTGTGTGTTAGTATAGTTATAGACTGAGGGGAGTGTGTGTCAGTATAGTTGTTGGTGTGTGTTAGTATAGTTACAGACTGAGGGGAGTGTGTGTCAGTATAGTTGTTGGTGTGTGTTAGTATAGTTATAGACTGAGGGGAGTGTGTGTTAGTATAGTAATGTTGGTGTGTGTTAGTATAGTTATGTTGGTGTGTGTTAGTATAGTTATAGACTGAGGGGAGTGTGTGTTAGTATAGTTATGTTAGTGTGTGTTAGTATAGTTATGTTGGTGTGTGTTAGTATAGTTATAGACTGAGGGGAGTGTGTGTTAGTATAGTTATAGACTGAGGGGAGTGTGTGTTAGTATAGTTGTTGGTGTGTGTTAGTATAGTTATAGACTGAGGGGAGTGTGTGTTAGTATAGTTATGTTGGTGTGTGTTAGTATAGTTGTTGGTGTGTGTTAGTATAGTTATAGACTGAGGGGAGTGTGTGTTAGTATAGTTGTTGGTGTGTGTTAGTATAGTTATAGACTGAGGGGAGTGTGTGTTAGTATAGTTGTTGGTGTGTGTTAGTATAGTTATAGACTGAGGGGAGTGTGTGTTAGTATAGTTATAGACTGAGGGGAGTGTGTGTTAGTATAGTTGTTGGTGTGTGTTAGTATAGTTATAGACTGAGGGGAGTGTGTGTTAGTATAGTTGTTGGTGTGTGTTAGTATAGTTATAGACTGAGGGGAGTGTGTGTTAGTATAGTTGTTGGTGTGTGTTAGTATAGTTATAGACTGAGGGGAGTGTGTGTTAGTATAGTTATGTTGGTGTGTGTTAGTATAGTTATAGACTGAGGGGAGTGTGTTAGCATAGTTGTTGGTGTGTGTTAGTATAGTTATAGACTGAGGGGAGTGTGTGTTAGTATAGTTATGTTGGTCTGTGTTAGTATAGTAATAGACTGAGGGGAGTGTGTGTTAGTATAGTTATGTTGGTGTGTGTTAGTATAGTTATGTTGGTGTGTGTTAGTAAAGTTATAGACTGAGGGGAGTGTGTGTTAGTATAGTTGTTGGTGTGTGTTAGTATAGTTATAGACTGAGGGGAGTGTGTGTTAGTATAGTTGTTGGTGTGTGTTAGTATAGTTATAGACTGAGGGGAGTGTGTGTTAGTATAGTTATAGACTGAGGGGAGTGTGTGTTAGTATAGTTATGTTGGTGTGTGTTAGTATAGTTATAGACTGAGGGGAGTGTGTGTTAGTATAGTTGTTGGTGTGTGTTAGTATAGTTATAGACTGAGGGGAGTGTGTTAGTATAGTTGTTGGTGTGTGTTAGTATAGTTATAGACTGAGGGGAGTGTGTGTTAGTATAGTTGTTGGTGTGTGTTAGTATAGTTATAGACTGAGGGGAGTGTGTGTTAGTATAGTTGTTGGTGTGTGTTAGTAAAGTTATAGACTGAGGGGAGTGTGTGTTAGTATAGTTGTTGGTGTGTGTTAGTATGGTTATAGACTGAGGGGAGTGTGTATTAGTATAGTTGTTGGTGTGTGTTAGTATAGTCATAGACTGAGGGGAGTGTGTGTTAGCATAGTTAAGAGGCTGGAGGGGAGCTACTCAACACTCATGTGCATATCAGAGAGCAGGTGAGGACTAGGGCTGGGGCGACGCCTCAACATCGTCATCGACTGCGTAAATAAGTTGACTTGCAAAACGTGCGTCAACACGTCACAAAGAAATAAGATGGCTACGGCCGGTCAAAACTAACAGTATTGGAAATTGATTTTCTATCTATTTACGCCATATAAACATTATCAGAATCTGAATCCGTTTATTGCCATGCAGTTTTCCAACATGCTAGGAATTTGCTTTCCGGTGAGGTGCATAACATTTAGACAGCATTGGACAGGGTAGGAACGAGACAGGACAGTGCAAAGACAGGACAGTGCAAATGGCAAGCACAAAAACTAGTGCAAAAAAAGAGGATACGTTAAGAAAAGAACAATGCACAAAAGTAGTGTATATACAGTCAGTATGCAGAGTGTGTGTGTAGGTGAGTGTGTATGTGTGTGCAGCGTGATGTGTGAGTGCGGTGAATCCTATACATACATTCAGGTCCTACACATACTTTACTGTATACTGTACATACGTACATACATTCAAGTGGTCATGTGCATGTGTCTACTTTTATCTACCCCTTTTCTAACTAGCAATAAGATTAAGATATGCGTCTGTCTAGGAAGCATTTTTGCTATAAATGATCATTAGACTCATTTTTCGTCTCTCCTCCGCTCCAATTTTGTGTTGAGCAACAGCGGGTCCGTGTTGCGCAACACCCGCTCACACGCGCTTAGACCGGCTGCTCCGAGTGAAGAGAATAGGCTCTATGCACAGCTCCACTACTTCCTGAAAGTCACTTGGCATCTTTATTTCCTGTCCTATATATATGATTGGATTGGCATCTTTATTTCCTGTCCTATATATATGATTGGATTAAGTGATTAATCAGGTGTGCGGCAGACCCAGCACACACCTGATTAATCACTTAATCCAATCATATTGGACAGGAAATAAAGAAGCCAAGTGACTTTCAGGAAGTAGTGAAGCTGGTGCACAAAGCCTATGGAAACGCTCAAACGTTCGGTTGCTTGTTGCTAAGTGCCAACAATCTCTTGCAAGTGAACGAGGAAACACAAGAAATCGTTGAAACATTTAGCAAAAGCGCATCATAGGCTACACGTGGAGAACTGCACCGCTTTCCACTGCCTAGTAGTTTTCTCCGTCGGCTGGTATGAATGCTCACGGTCAGAGTTATGGTGCGTTCGTTTATAACTGGGAGGTGGCAAATTGCGACTTGCTACTAGAAATGAAATAAAACGCCGCATGAACTCGCACTTCCTCGTCGCAAATTCGGATGTTTCTCAATCCCTAGTTGCCGGCTGATGTCAATATCATATCATATCATCATCATATCATTCGCTATAGCTCGAATGCACACACGTCGGAGGTAGGTATTTTGACACTTGAGACTTGCCACCTCCGACCACAAACGAATGCACCATTAATGACGTTCTATCGTTATGTTATTTCATTAACCGTCAAATCCAATCAGAAAACAAACAACAGAAACTATGAGTGGGGATTAAACATTGATATGACTATAGAGTAGCCTAGCTGTGTCAACTGTTGTGAAGGTGCTGTGCGTCATTGTCAGGAGTCTGAGCACACGTGGGCTATAAGACTAAAGAGAAAAGGCACGTTCAACAGAGCTTAATCAATTGGGTGGTTAAAAATCTATTTTGTTTCAATGTAAAATCACATTTTAAAATGTGGTAAACCTACCCACACAGCGCTAAAATTACACAAACATGGGTTAGTAATTTAAAGCAACCATTTGCCAACTAAACGGTACAGCTACAAATTCGAAAGATTTTGCAACTTTGTTTTTAAGAGAAGATTGAATAAAATATTGAAATATTAATTAGATATTTTTTTATATTTATTTGGGGTAAATGTATATTTATATTGATTTGGGGTAAATTAAGTGTTCTATTAATTGAGCAATAAAAAAAAAATCGTTAATAATTGTTAAATTAGTTGTTAGATTAATCAACTAATCCAAAAAATAATCTCTAGAAAAATAGTTGTTAGGTGCAGCCCTAGTGAGGACCTGCAGTAGTCTCCCTCAGTCCCTGAGAGACCAACACCCTCAGAATCTCTCTAATCTCTTTTCCTACTGACAGCATTGGGAGTTGGAGCTGTGTGTGTGTGTGTGTGTGTGTGTGTGTGTGTGTGTGTGTGTGTGTGTGTGTTGATATGATATAGGAGAGGCCAGCATCGTAGGGCTTCTTACACTTGTTCTCTATGAACTGGTGCAGGAGGCAGGACTTCCCTGTTCCGGCGCTGCCGATCACCAGGAACTTAAACAGGAAGTCTGAAACAGGAAAGACAGAGGGGAGACACGTCAGCTCAACACTGGTGAGCAGGACGACAACACAAGCCTGTTGTTCTTTCACTGCCGCATCGTTACAGGCAACCCAACATCCTGTAGTCGAAACGAAGCCTGTCAGGAAGCTGGAGATGCCAGTTAGGGCGGACCGTCTGTGTGGGAGCGGTGTTTAGGTGTGTGTGTGTGTGTGTGTGAGAGAGAGAGGGTGAACAGACGGTGTCCGTGCCGCTGTGAGTGTAGAGCGTAGTGGAGCGTAGCAGATAGGACATTTGCATGTGTGGGTCTGGAATCCTCCAGCGAGGTACACAGCCAGGCCAAGGACACACAGGATTGTGGAAGAAGTGTGCGAGTGTGTGCATGTGTGTGCGCGCTTGAGTGTGTGTTGGCCGATTCAATGACATTTAAACAAGCCACCCTCCACCACAACCCATAGAAATCACCCACTGAGCTATAAATACTTTGTGTGTGTGTGTTTACTCAAACCACATAACCTTGAAGTCACATTCACAGGGTGGCAACCAAGCATTAACAGCAGAACCTGGCCTTCTACTCCCTTCCACAGCCATGAATCATGATCACCAACGGGCCAGGCGCACAGAGCGGTCAGCCACATAGCTATTAGCCCAAGACCGGCCCACAATGTGCCGTGCTTTGAGAATGGCCTAGAATGGCCTTTGCCAGTTTGGGAACCTTTAAATATCTAGCAAGAGTGGACTGGAATGAGGAACCGACTTGCACTGATGAGGTAAGCGATTGCAAGAATTCCAATGTACCTGCGCCTACTTGTGACACACAGCAAATAAACTTGGTATTATATTCTAGAATCCCAGGGTCTGGCGGGGTGAGGACTGAGGATGAGGTCAGGGTGAGGGTGAGGGGAGAAGACCAGCGCCCGGGCTGGAGCTCGTCCAGCAGGGCCCGTCCGCTCTGTGTCCCCCTCCCCTCTCGTCCCCCTGACCGCTGCTCCGTCCTCCCCCCTCCCTGGAGCCTCTCAGAGGAGAGGAGGCAGCAGGATGGAGGGGATCAATGAAAGACCATTACAGCTGCCATTAGGAGAAGCACTCCACTGCTGCTAGCGCTCACATGGTGTAGCATTTCATACGGAGAGGGAGGGAGGGAGAGAGAGAGAGAGAGAGAGAGAGAGGAAGGGAATCATAAAGAACCCGTGAGAAAGGCAGATGGAGACTACATTTGTGTGTGTGTGTGTGTCACAGGAGGGGGTTGCGCTAGCTGCAACTGGAGAGGACGGGTTGCATATTTTCGTTGCTAAAATACCATCCAAGCCATTGAGTATCAATCACCACTCATGAATGAATACGGTTTTGTTAGGTCGGCTACTAGGAACTCTGTTTCGAGCCTGTTCACCGAGCACCCCTGCTCTCATATGTCAGTGCATAACGTAGGCCTACAACCTCATCTGGTGTCAGGTTCACAACATTCAGTAGTGATTTTTGTTTTGTTTTTCACATGTTGGCTAAGACAGATAGAGTAGTCTGTGTTTACAATGAAGATGAATATTTATATATATATATATATAGAGAGAGAGAGAGAGATAGATAGATAGATAGATATGTGTGTGTGTGTGTGTGTGTGTGTGTGTGTGTGCGTGCGTGCAGCGCCTGAAACCTAACAGCTGTCAAGTTTTTCATCAACAATACTGACCATCCTTTTGCTACACTTTTATTTCTAGAGGAACTTGCTACCTGCCACATTAGAGACAGGCCAAATACTAGAGGATAAAATAAACGCCGTTACATTTCTCTGAGTGGGCATATAAATAATGATGATCTTCCGGGCTGCCCCACTGGCTTAACGAACAAACAAAAGTCGCCAACTTTTAATTGGCAACATCTCAACATTGGCTCCCATTCTTTACCATTTTAGGAAGCAAACCCAGTACCTAACGCGACATTCCATATTTCTGTGTTGCATAAAACAAGACCCGGCATTTTCTTTAAGAGGCGTATGGATACATCACAACCTAAGGACATGTCGGCGATGTTGCCAACAAGCCACATTAGAACTGACCGGTGATGTTCGCTTGTTTCGGTTTCACACGTAAGGAAACGTAACACAGCTCGGCTAAACCACCCACCGTATGTTTCAGACATGGCGGCCCTCACTGGGGTGACCCGGCTTTTGATGGTTGACTTCTTGTCGTTCTAATGTGGATTTGTTGTCCTTTGTTCGTGTTCTCTGTAAAGGTAACTATATCCTCTTGATGTAGGTCTTCGCCACACCGCCGTTTCCCTATACCCTCCGACACACCACTACGCAGAGTGCCAACGTGATGACGAACGTAAATATCACGTCACGCCAAGTTCCCCTGACTGCAGTATGCAGTGTAGTTGCAGCCTCTGGCCACAGGGTGGCAGACAACGACCACAACAAAAATGAGGCTAAATAAAATTAGGATGGCCCAAAGAAACGAGGAGAGGAGAGGAGAGGAGAGGAGAGGAGAGGAGAGGAGAGGAGAGGAGAGGAGAGGAGAGGAGAGGAGAGGAGAGGAGAGGAGAGGAGAGGAGAGGAGAGGAGAGGAGAGGAGAGGAGAGGAGAGGAGAGGAGAGGAGAGGAGACTTGTTTTGTCTGCTTGTTTATTTGTTTTTTTGGTGTCTCTAACCAAATGGCATTGTATACTATAATATGTATTATGTTATACTTGGAGTACAATAGTATTCCAAGTACACCATTTCCATGTGAAAGCCTGTCAGTCTCTGTGTGAGTGTGTGTGTGTGTGTCACAGTCTAGTGGGGGGAGGGTATCTTGGGTGGGGGTCTTGTGGGCAGCGACTGGAGAGTCTAGTTGTGTCTTTCTTTGGAGCGAGTCGAACAAAGCAGAGTCTTTGAGGTTTGATGAGGAATGTCTTCCTGCATTTCCATTCATCACCTTTCCATACTGTCTGACACACACACAAACACGCGCGCGCGCGCACACTCACACACACACACACACACACACACACACACACACACACACACACACACACACACACACACACACACACACACACGTACACAGGACCGCCCAAGGGCGACAGGTGATAAATTACAGAGCCCTCCACCTACTAGGAGTTCCTCCCTGGCTTTGTTCTACCCTGACCGGCTCCCTCTACACCTCTCTACCCCCTTAGTCCCAGTCCTGTCCTCCTGTCCCTGTCCTCTCTTGTCCCAGTCCTGTCCTCCTGTCCCTGTCCTCTCCTGTCCCAGTCCTGTCCTCCTGTCCCTGTCCTCTCCTGTCCCAGTCCTGTCCTCCTGTCCCTGTCCTCTCCTGTCCCTCTCCTCCTGTCCCTCTCCTCCTGTCCCTGTCCTCTCCTGTCCCTCTCCTCCTGTCCCAGTCTTCTCCTGTCCCTCTCCTCCTGTCCCTGTCCTCTCCTGTCCCTCTCCTCCTGTCCTCCTGGCCCAGTCCTCTCCTGTCCCAGTCCTCTCCTGTCCCTCTCCTCCTGTCCTCCTGTCCCAGTCCTCTCCTGTCCCTCTCCTCCTGTCATCCTGTCCCTCTCCTCCTGTCATCCTGTCCCAGTCCTCTCCTGTCCCTCTCCTCCTGTCCCAGTCCTGTCCTCCTGTCCTCCTGTCCCAGTCCTGTCCCAGTCCTGTCCTCCTGTCCCAGTCCCAGGTCTCCTTCCTCAAGTCCCTCTTTCTCCCCCACTTTGCCTCCCCAGGCCTCAACCTCCCCAGACTTCAACCTCCCCAGACCTCAACCTCCCCAGACCTCAACCTCCCCAGACTTTAACCTCCCCAGACCTCAACCTCCCCAGACCTCAACCTCCCCAGACCTCAACCTCCCCAGACCTCAACCTCCCCAGACCTCAACCTCCCCAGACCGAAACAGCCTGATACCTCCAGCCCTCCCCCTCCTCCTCCCTCCCCTTCCTCACCCCTCCTCCTCCCACTCCTCCCTCCTCCTCCCCCCCCTCCCCCTCCTCCTCCGTCCCCTTCCTCACCACTCCCCCTCCCCCTACCCCTCCTCCCCCCTCCCCTTCCTCACCCCTCCTCCTCCCTCCCCCTCCTCCCCCTCCCCTTCCTCCCCCCTCCT
>NC_140234.1:13884397-13886897 GCF_949987555.1 Borostomias antarcticus
TATAGGGGCGCAGTAATACTACTTATTCACCCATTGCTGTAGCTCATCTCGCACATTAGATGAGCCTACCGTTCTCAAACTCCTTGTTCTCTGTCTGGTTGTAATTTAATTATTACGAACAAAGCCTATCTATTTATAGTTTCTATCTCTGTAACTGTCGCCGGGTCTATATCTGTTAACTGTCGGGACAAGTAGAAGTTTAATACATTAGGCTGACTGAGTGTTCTCATATGGAACATGGCATCAGGACGAGTAAGATGGCTAACGGAGATGACCAGAGATGTGTTTGAAATGGTTCACTCACTCCCTATTCCCTATTACCATGGATGTATTGAGTGCGACTCATAGTGAACTACATGGGGAATGATTTAACAGTTTTGGGACACTACATGGAATGTAACTGCGTAAGATATTCATGACTAGTATCTAACTATAGATACTGCACTGTATATACCTACTGTATATGAGATATTATAAGTTTGGAGGCAGCTGGATAATTCAAATCTCAACTGTCAGAGCTGAGATGAGACATGGTTACATCGGTAGGCCTGAGTGGGAACAGAGAGAGAGAGAGAGAAAGAGAGAGAACGAGAGCGCGCGCAAGAGAGCGAGAGAGAGAGAGAGAGAGAGAGAGAGAGAGAGAGAGAGAGAGTGAAAGAAATCATAGAACAGAGCAGTGCTGAGTAGTTGTCCTTCAGGGCTGTATTTACTAAGCTGGACTTGTGTCACATTGTTTGTTTGCATGTTAGGCCATCCAGTCTACTCCATTCCAGTCCACTCTGCTCTCTCCCTTTATCTCTCTCTCTATCTCTCTTTCTCTCTCTCTCTCTCTCTCTCTCTCTCTCTTTCCCTCCCCCAGGTCACAGAGAGGCACAGAAAGACTAGAGGAAATTGCACCATAACAAAGAGAGATAGCAGGGTTTTAGAGAGCAGAGAATGAAGAAGCTTGGAAGTCGTTCTGTTGGTAACAGCAAATGAGAGAGGGGAGAGAGAGAGAGAGAGAGAGGGAGAGAGAGAGAGAGAGGGAGAGAGGGAGAGAGGGGGGGGAGGGAGAGAGAGAGAGAGTGAGAGAGAGAGAGAGAGAGAGGGGGGAGGGAGAGAGAGAGAGAGTGAGAGAGGGAGAGAGAGAGAGGGGGGGAGAGAGAGGAAGAGAGAGAGAGGATCACAGAGAGGGAAAGAGAGATGAATACAGTGAGGGAGAGAGGCGAAAGAGAGAGGAATAGAGAGGTGGAGAGAAGCAAAGAGAGAGAGAGAGAGGGAGAGAGGGAGAGAACCAAAGACCTATATCTGGAATCTACAGTAATGCTTTCAGCGATGCATTGTTCAGCCCTTGTCCATATTTCTATGGAAGAGGAGAGGACTGGTACTCTGGCAGTGTGACATTCTGAAGCAAAGGCCACATTCTGGAGGTGGGATTTCTATAGACTCCCAACAGGCAGAAAAACTCTGCAGGCTGTTGTTCCAAGCATTCTGAAATAGAACTCGGAGATTCTATTGTGTTTCTGTGGGACAGGAAGAGCCACCATGTTTGTTTGCTTGATTGACCCCTGCCTGAACAGCCCTTGGTCCACTGCTTGTACCTCCGCCTCCCCACTGAGCAAAGACACGTCTAAAAGACGTCTTTTAGATGTCTTTTTTGGATGTCCAAAGACATCCAATTAGGAGCCAGAATGAATGTTTTTTCAGATATTGAACCCGTTTTGCACGTCCACAGACGTCTTAGAGGGGTCCAAGCCAGACGTTTGAATATTGAGGGGTCCAGCAGGCGTACAAACGGGGTTCTGGACCGACGGACGTTATAAAGACATGATCTGAACGTCTCCCTGACGTTGCGTGTTTGCTGGGTCAGTCCCTTTTTTAAAATCCATATGTCACAGTCTTTTTGGGTAACCTGACCGAACGCGAGATCGCAATATCAGCATGGTCTCACGAGGCTAGTTTTGGGGAATCCTCTTTATAGAACCCATCCTCTGGAATCGGGTTTTTTTTGGTAACGTGTCTTTAATTTTGATTGACAGTCACGGTACAGTCGGAACTAACTAACTAACTAACGGCAAGGCCCGGTCATCCGCAGGTCAGTCGCTCTCAGTGTGAAGAACAGGTGCATTTGGCTGGCAGTAAATCTCACCCAGAGTGCCAGCGCTCCCTTCCTGCCCAGCGATGCCAGGCTGGGACGAGGGGGGCAACGAGGGGGGCAGGGGGAGAGGAGGGTACGACGAGGGAGGAAGGGTGGGTGGGTGAGGGGATAGGGGGGAGGAGAGAAGAGGAGGAGGGGGAGGGGGTGAGGTGAGGGGTTTACGGTGCGGAGAAGCCGGGCCGTGTTCTGACGTTTGGAGGCGATGGACAAACGTCGGATTCTTTTTTGGTCATTAAAGTTTTTTATTCAAACATATTCGAACAGACAGTAATATTATTTTCAATTACAAGACATCCATAGGTCTATGAAAAGTGCACATGCTCAGGACAGGCAAGCCAATAATAGGAAAGAAAAACAATAATA
>NC_140234.1:13906897-13909397 GCF_949987555.1 Borostomias antarcticus
ATCTTACACCAGTCGGCCATTCGATAGCTGGAAGCGGTCAACGCCAACGTTGACTGAAAACACCCAAACTCAGTGTATCGTTTCATCTTCATGCTACACATCAACTCCTTTACATTGTATGTGAATAAATTCCTGTTATTCTAAAAATATCCCATTTCTGTCCATTCCTGGAAAAGGCTAATAATTGCTGTCAAATGATCACTCCAGTTTATCACCGTATCCCACTACCATTTCAACTATGCACAGGAGGTTGTCTTGTGGTCATTTTCATTAAAAAATGATTAGCCTGATCAGTTTGTTGTATGTATTAAGCCCTTTTTGAGCGGTATGCTTGTATTAATAGCTTATAGCTTGCCATACTCACCAACCTTGGGACCTCAGAAATAGGGAGCATTTCCAAACCAAATTGCGGGGGGGGGGGGGGGGGCATTAAAAGCATTACAAATTAGACATTAAAAGCATTAAAACGAAATGTGAAACATTATATATATATATATATGTGTGTATGGAGCAATTGTTTTTAATGTCCGACTTTTGTCTGTGCTGTTCAGTAAATGTGCATCTGTCCTAATTTATTGTAGCCTATCTACTACACAACCTAGTTCAAATTTATGAATCTCCCGCGGAAGTCAGGAGGGTTGGCAAGTAGGCTATGGTCACTGCTCCCCAGTAAAATTGAATAATTGAGGGGTTACTTACAGTACAAAAAAGTACAGCATTTGTAGAACTCGGATGATACTACATAAATTGCCATGCAAAGCCAGAGACTGTTGCTTGTAGACGACAAGACTGCTGTAACCATTCAAATGTGGAGGCTACACTGCATTGAAGGTGGGTTGGCTTACTTGACACAGAACACAGAAAACGGACACCACAAAAAAGGGCTTAAAGCAGGTCCTAAACAGCAGCAGGTCTGGTTGAGGTGTGAACTGGTCTCCTAAAAATGGCTTGAGCTGTGAGGATAAGAGGAGGCACACTGTTTCTGTTATTACATTTCAATAATAGAATATGACACACAAACCACATACATACACACATACACATACAGCCCGTCTTGGTTTAAAGCCCACTCACCAACGTCAAGGTTCAAGCCTATCGAGTGGGAACACGAGACCAATCACGAACAGGACAAACTCAGACGGGACAACACAGCATACAAATAATCAAGGAATATGTATGTTGTCATGCTGTTTCACATTTCGTTTTAATGCTTTTAATGTCTAATTTGTAATGCTTTTAATGCCCCCCCCCCCCCCCCGCAATTTGGTTTGGAAATGATCACGCCGCGGAAGATTCATAAATTTGAACTAGGTTGTGTAGTAGATAGGCTACAATAAATTAGGACAGATGCACATTTACTGAACAGCACAGACAAAAGTCGGACATTAAAAACAATTGCTCCATACACACACATATATATATAAGACAATCTCCTGTGCATAGTTGAAATGGTAGTGGGATACGTTGATAAACTGGAGTGATCATTTGACAGCAATTATTAGCCTTTTCCAGGAATGGACAGAAATGGGATATTTTTAGAATAACAGGAATTTATTCACATACAATGTAAAGGAGTTGATGTGTAGCATGAAGATGAAACGATACACTGAGTTTGGGTGTTTTCAGTCAACGTTGGCGTTGACCGCTTCCAGCTATCGAATGGCCGACTGGTGTAAGATGGATAGCCTAACGTTAGAGAGATAAATGTAGGCTATGGTTATGTTAATAAAGCTAACAATGATGTTGTAACATGCATGCAGCACTGCCGATCTGATCTGAACGATTGATTCATTATTACCATGGATCGGTATTGGGATTGATCAAGGGCGAGTGTGAAATAGCAGCCAGGAACTCAGCGGGTTATCCGAGATGCGGTAGCCGCGGCCAATGCTCCTGCTGGCGGGGAGTGAAGCTCTTCAACTCGCCGGTCACTGGCTCCCTGGAGGAATTTAGCCTGGCTGCAATAACGTTATCGCGAACGGAATGAATACCATCTACTAGCAAACAAAACATGTTCAATTATATTTAACCTGTTAAAACTAAGATGCCTGGATGAAAAAATAATTTCTCCAATTGATATATTTGACAAAAACAGGTTAATATGCAAGCCGGTTTTCATTGCTAAATCAAAGCGGGGAGAGCCGAGAGAGCCGGGAACGTGCGTCTACATTTCAGATAAATGTGAACTTTTTCGTGGACGCGCGTCGGCCAGAGAAGCTCAACTGCGCAAGTCAAAAGTCACCGGAAGGCCAGAAAAGCACAACTGCGCAAGTCAAAAGTCACCGGAAATAGTCAAATGACTACAAATTTGCCAAGATGGCGCGGTTCAATAGGGCTTCATTGTTGATAGCGGCCAGTGAATGGAGTGGCTGTATCCAGTTTAATTAATACATCCATGAGCAGGATGCAGGAGTGTGAGGTCAGAGCTCATAATCAGCCCTGTGTATGTGGAGCAGGATGCAGGAGTGTGAGGTCAGAGGTCATAATCAGCCCTGTGTGT
>NC_140234.1:13916897-13919397 GCF_949987555.1 Borostomias antarcticus
CAGAGAGCCCAGTTGTTGGTTGTTTTAAAGGTCAAGGTCACGACGGCACGCCATGCTGCACCAGGAAGTCAGCTTCTAATGAGAGCAATTAGAGAGCGCTGCAGCACGGAGGTATGTATTCAATCTCTCTCTCTATCCCTTCATCTTTCCCCCTCTCCCTCTCTCTCTCTCCCCCTCTCTTACTTGCTCTCTCTTTCCCTCCCTCTCCCCCTCCCTCTCTCTCTATCCCCCTCTGTCTCATACTCTCTCTCCCTCTCCTCTCTCTAATTCTTCTCTCCTTCTCTCCCTCTCTCCTTCTCTCCCCCTCCCTCTCTCTCTATCCCCCTCTGTCTCATACTCTCTCTCCCTCTCCTCTCTCTAATTCTTCTCTCCTTCTCTCCCTCTCTCCTTCTCTCCCTCTCCTCTCTCTCTAATTCCTCTCTCCTTCTCTCCCTCTCTCTCTCTCTCCCTCTCCTCTCTCTCTAATTCCTCTCTCCCTGTCCCCTCCCTCTCTCGTCTTCATTCTATTTATCTCTCTCTCTCTTGCTCTGTTACGTCTCTCTTTTTTGTCTCTGTTTGCTTGCTTCCTCTTTTCTGACAGAGTATCTCTCCCACTCGGTCTCTCTCCCTCTCTCCTCCTGTCTTTCCCAGGCCCTGGTTATCTCTCTCTCTCTCCCTCTCTGTCTCCCTGTGCTTCCCTCCCTTCATCTTCCTCTCTCCTCGTCTTCCTCAGCCTCCCCTGACCTGACCCACTAACCTCTCTCTCTCTCTCTCTCTCTCTCTCTAACGCTCTCTCTCTGTCACACACACACACACGGACATACACAGAAAGGCGCACACACCATGCACACACGCATACACACACGCACACACACACACACACACACACACACACACACACACACACCCTGACCCCTCCCCAGGGCAGAGCCAGAGTTCACAGGGTCGATCTTTACGCAAACCAGCTTCTACAGGATTATCCTCTCCTCAGCAGAGATCAGCTCAGTTCACACGGGACGCCGGATCCGACCGAAAGCACAGAACACGCTCCTTCACTCACACAAACACTCCACGCACCAGACCTGCTTCAGATTCTCACCCAGATTCGGGTGCCTATGCCTGGGGGGGTCCCCGGTCCACAGATACGTTGGATTGTCTGACATCACATCCTGTGTAATAGAAATCTGATTTGTATTTGGGAGGCGCACACTTATTCCTTTAGCCAGCTTTAAACTGAAATTATCAGAAGTCCTTACCACCAGCTGCTCATGTAGTAATATACCTTAATTTCTTATTGTTCCCACGTGCTCTACGCCTTTTGTATATTTAGTTGTGTTGTTCTCTGTATTTTATGTGTCCTTGTGTCTTTCAATGTGAAACTTTGCTGCCTTCTTGGCCAGGTCAGTATTGTAAAAGAGATTTTATCTCAATGCTTTTTATCTGGTTAAATAAATAAAATAAAAAAAGAGGAATTTTCTGTGTCTGTTGCCATTTAGCCTCAGACCTCAGATGGTGCGTGGAAACCAGGAGCCTCAGCCCTCTGCTCCACCTCCGCCTGCTCTCGCTGGTCGGGAACGAAGAGGAGAGCCTCTGCTGCTGACACACATTACTGTCATGACCTCCGTTCCCCAGGCCTCAAAACCTGCCAAGTCAACTCAACCTTTCCTAGTGTTTTGTTATTGGGGGACAATGGGAGGCAATGAAAAAAAAAAAGGAACACAGCTGAATGAAAGGAAGACGGACAAAAACACCTCAATCGAAGACAATCGAAATGCTTCAGCCCCATGAAGAGAGAGAGAGAGAGAGGAGAAAAAGAGTGTGTGTGAGCGTGTGTGTGTGTGAGAGTGTGTGTGAGCGTGTGTGTGTGTATGTGTGTGTGTGCGTGCATGAGCGTGTGTTCCTGCGTGTGCGTTGTGTGCGTGCGTGAGTGCGTCGCCCGTGGCTTGTTAAGACGATGAGCACCTGAAGAATCAAACTGAGGAGGTTAATCTCTGCGCTCCGAGCTGTGGCCCCTCCCCCGCGGCCCCCGCATCATCACACAGAGAGGCAGAGCAACAAGTGGCCTGTTTCCAAACAGTGACACCATCCCTCCCTTTCAATCCATTCCTCCGTACCTCCTCCTCCTCCACAACCCCCTATCCCTCTCTCATTCCCCCTCTCTCTCTCTCCGCACCCTCCTCCATCCCTCCCTTCTCTCCCTCTTCCTCTCTATCGTTCCATCTCTCTCCTCCCTCCAGCAGGTAGCTCAGATCAGAGCCCCAGGTCTGGACAGTGTCTGGGGTCGAGGCCCTCCTACAGAGCTCTTCTCACGGGTCACATCCTGTCCGAGGGAGGAAGGGGGGGGGGTTGAAAGGTGAAAGTTCAGGGCTGCTCTCTCGGGTTTCAAAGGCTGCTGGGGAGCTCGGGTCAGGGGTCAGTGGAGTGGGGGGGGGGGGGGTCAACTAGTTAGGGCTGCTGTGTCTTTGTGGAGAGACGGACACAATAATGGCTTCCGCAATTAAACACTAAAAGTGGAAACGAT
>NC_140234.1:13921897-13940641 GCF_949987555.1 Borostomias antarcticus
GTAACCCCCCCCCCCCCTCCATCCCTATTTAGTGTGATTTGTTACCTGGAAACAGAGATGGTAGTTTATATGTAATATGTGGAACTGAGCTGGAAAATGCAACTTTACCTGTTTCTATGTAATTATATGGTTATATCCTTCCTAAAAACCAAACTAAGGTCACAGTTTATTACCTGGAAACAGAGATGGTAGTTTCTATGTAATAACGTGGAATCAGAGCTGGAAAATGCAACTTTACCCATTTCTATTTAATTATATGGTTATATATATTTCAGAAATTACCAACTAAGCTCATGGCTTGTTACCTGGAAACAGAGATGGTAGATTATATGTAATAACATGGAATCAGAGCTGGAAAATGCAATATCACCCATTTCGGTTTAATTATATAGTTATATCCTTCCTAAAATCTAACTAAGGTCATGGTCATTTGTTACCTGTAAGTTATGGCAGGTATGTAATTAGAAGAAATCTAGTCTGATACTGTAGGTGATACATTATTGGTGAAGGCATGTCAAGCCATTTAAAAACCAATAATAAACATGACAAAGTTATTTGAACTTTAATAGTAACACCAAATAAATAACATTTATTTTATTTTATAAAATGTATATACAAATAAAATAAAGGTCAGTGATGCTTCTGGTCACTCTATACACACACATGATTAGACGTGATATTTGGCTCTAATATCTTTAAAGAGGTGACCAAGGACACCCTTGCGGTGTTTTTGTCCCAACCAATAATTCCACTGAATGAAGGCGAGGTTCTGCTTGAGCGTCTTCACTGTAAGGTTGCCTCTGTAGTGGTAGACGTCTCTGTAGTGGTTAGGGATGGGACGGTTACCCGTGTCACGGTGAACCGCGGTGAAAACAGTAAAACCGGTTACATTTTCATTTATCAAGATAACCGTGCATAAAAAAATAAAAATATAACCGTGCATGACTACGTCACTGAAAAATCATACTAAATGCTGTCTGACTTTGAAAAACATGCTAAATGCGTTCTGACCCTCATCCCCGTTCAATTTCCGAGGAAAAGCCACACAGGTAGCAGTGCGTAGGCGAGTTTTGACTTAAGGCGAAAACAACAACACTACACACACACAACACGGCATGGCCGAAAGTGAGATGTATTTTGGCGGAGAGAATGGCTGAGCGCACAAAGCGATCTAAGGCGTGGTTACATTTCACAAAAGTGAAAGAAAAGGAGGAGGCAAAATGCAACCTGTGCTCTAAGATATTTTCCTGCAAGGGGGGAAATACAACGTCTATGCTAAAGAACTTAAATGGTGCCCATCAGATTAGAATTGGGACTTGCACTACATTTGATAGTCTCAAAGTGCGAGACGGACCAACTCCCTCGTCCTCTTCTACCACCCAAGGTATGCATGCTGTGCGCACCTCAATAAATCCTGTTTCGTTGACATTGACAGTACTGTACTTAAATCTAGTGCTAGATGTCTTCTTTGCTAGCTAGATTCCCTCTGTCATTGGCTGGCTAAAGCTATAACTTACAGTGGTTCATTCATTAGACTAGTAGTAACGTACTGCAGCAAGCGAGCGGTACCTAAAGTTAGCTACCGTTAGCTCGGTGCAGTGACGTTACGTTACTGGGCACAACTAGTGAATGAATGAATGACCGACTGTAGTCTAAGTAACACTACAACGTTTTTGTAGTCTTTAGCAAGCGGATGACAGAGGGAATCTAGCTTGCAACGAAGACATCTAGATTTAAGGACTGTCAATGTTGACGTAAAATAGCCTAATAGTGAATAGCATAGCACTTGCATGTACAATGCTATAGCACTAGCTGGTTAACGTTAGCAAGCTTCAGTGCTTGTCATGTCATGTTGTTATTGTTATTGTTGTGTAAAGTATACTGTACTGAGGGGGACAGAGTGGGAGAGAGAGAGATGGAGAGAGAGGGAGGGAGGGAAGAAGGGGATGGAAAGAGGGAGGGAGATTATCTTTCTCTAATACTGTTTATTTAAGAGCAGCCATTTGTTATGTAATGGTGTGTTGATATGTAAAGTATAGCCTATAGGCTACTTTATTTAATTTTTTGCAGTATAATTTATTTTTTGTCTTTTCACGTTATGCCCTGTGCATCAGTAGTGTCACAAATTAACAATACCAATTCAGTTCTTTTAAGAATGTATAGTTGTCTTGTCTTTCCATCAAATAGTAGAAAAGTAGGGTATTGATAGTGGGATCGATAAAGACTTGAATCATTAAGCAGTTTCAATAATGGTATCAGTATCGATAAAAATTAACGAGACCCATCCCTAACCGTGATAAAACCGTGATAATTTTGGTCACTATAACCTTGATATAAAAATGTCAAACCGTCCCATCCCTAATAGTGGTAGACGATCTCCAAGCTCTCTCGAGATGCTGAGAGTGAGCACCTGTTATTGGGTGAACAAAGAACTTCTGGTGGTTGGTATGTTCAGAAAGATACTGTATAACCATATAATAACATAGAAACTGGTAAAGTTGCATTTTCCAGCTCAGTTTCCACATATTACATATAAACTACCATCTCTGTTTCCAGGTAACAAATCACACTAAATAGGGATTGGGGAGTAACTATATGGTAACTACAACTAATAACTACAGATAACTTGCTTAGTAATTTCCTAGTAATCATGTAGATATAACAGGGTTTATTAGTGGGTAACTATATGGTAGCTACTACTAATAACTACCGATAACTAATAGTACTTACTTGGTAATTTTCCAGTAATTATGTAGATTATGAGTTACATGGTAACTACTCCTGTTAACTACTAGTAATTTGTTGGTGATTCCCTAGTAATAATGTAAATATTACTGTAATGTAAAGTGGTACCTAAATGGATATATCCAACATGCTGTAATATGGTATACATTTATATATCCAACATGCTGTAATATGGTATACATTTATACCATTTATGGTATCCAACTGAATACGGTGGCACCTGCTAAGGAAAATACTGGAGGGCAGAGAGGAGTGGGAAACATTCTTCTTAACATTGTTCATTTTGCTTTGTCAAGTTATTGACCCTGAGTGACAACTTCCCTCCAATTACAAACATCGGACAGTCATCTGGTCAGATCTCATCTGGAAATGCACCCTCACAACTATTGTCAGTCCACTGCCATTGTCCCTGTTTCTGGTACATTCTTCACTGGTCATGTGCAGGAGAGGTCGGTCAGTGACCAAATGAGTCACAAGGTAATAATTACCTTCTAATCATGACATTATCACTGACCAGTAACTGTTTGCTGATTTCATAAATCTGTGTTTTCTTTGTGAATGGAACTGCCTTTCTGGCAAAAACATCCGTTAGGATGATTTGTTTTCGGGAGCTGATGAGATAAGATGACTGGTATGGCAAATGTTTGGTCTGCTTCTCTCCAAACACACATCAATCAATACTGAGGATGGCGTGACACAGGTGAACACAGGTCTTTTTCCTATATGTGCACACACACTCACACACACACGCACGCACACGCACACACTCCCACAAACACTCACACACGCACGCACGCACACACACACACACACACACACACACACACACACACACACACACACACACACACACACACATACATGCACATATCCAAATACAAGTACACACACACACACACACACACATGCTCGTATTCATGTGCACACACACTTGTGCACACATACCTGCACACAGTACACACACACACACACACACACACACAACCCTTATCTGTCCCATGTGAGGGATCAAAGAGCAGGAACATGACAGACTTCAAACACAGCAGGGGGAACGCCAACAAAACAAACGGAGAGAAACGGAGGTAGAGAGGTGATAAAGGAAGAGAAACAAAGTGAAGGACTGAGCGGAGAGAGAGAAAGAAGAGGGCAGAGAAAGAGGAGGACAAGCAAGACAGAGTCTCTGAGAGAACAGAAAGAATAGAAACAATCCCATGGAGATATAATGACTGGGTGAATTCACACACACGCACACGCACTCACACACATACACACACACGCACACGCACACGCACTCACACGCACACACACTCACACATACACACACTCACACACACGCACGAGCACACACTCACACACACACACACACACACACACGCACACGCACTCACACACGCACACTCACACGCACACACGCACACACACACACACAAAACAGAGAACAAAATGTGCATCCCAGGAGGCTAATCAGATAACCTCGTCCAAGTGGCCCGCAGCTCTCAGCCAATCAGCTCTTCCGTCAGTGACATCACTCCGATCAAGAGAGTGCAGGAACTTGATCTGGCCTGGAAAAAGAAAAAAAAACACACCACACACACGCACACACACACACGAAATCAAAACCTTATTGAATTAAAAACCCAGGAGCCTCCAATCCCCATCTCCAATTTCTCCACAAATATCGTTTACCAGAAATGAGGTAGAGAGAGAGAGAGAGAGAGAGAGAGAGAGAGACAGAGAGAGACTTTCATGCTCCAGATACAATTTGGCACCAAAGGCCGAAACTAACTTCCGAACCAGCAACCTGAGAAGCTGCTCTAACAGCTTGTGAGAACACAGACAAACCGTTCTCATCTCTGCTCTATCACACTGAGCTGTCCACAGCTGGGCACATTGAGTAGGCCTATATGGACCCCATTCCCCAATCCAATAGGGTTCTACGAGACCCTATGGTGTCAAACGCACAGTAAAACATAACAATTCTTGGCGGAAGTAAAAACCTATACTTGCTTTGTGTTAAACCCCCGAGCTCCTAAGCTGTTGACATGAGACTGCTTATGTCCACGGATATTATTGAAACAGAACAGGACAACTTGTGAGACCGTGTGGTAACACTGTTCACAATCTGGTGACAGGCTGCCAATTATTAACTAAGATTCTCAATGGAGAGTTTCTGTTGTGGACCGGAGAGTCTAGATAAGGGACATTTACTGTAGGCGTGTGCACTTCTCTGTCTCTTTTAAAGCTGGGATGAATTGACTATTCAGCTGAGTGCATTATAGCACACAGCACATGGTGGAATTACATCCTCTTTCATTCACCGGTAATGGACAGGCCAGATAAAGGCCGCACGTGATGGAAGAACACATGCTAGGTGTGTGTGTGTGTGTGTGTGTGTGTGTGTGTGTCAACAGGGTTTCCATATTGGAGTACAACAGAAATGCACACATGCATTAACATACTGTAGAGTATACACAAGCAACACCTGACACACATGGCATGGTTCTTCGCACACCACACACACACACACACACACACACACACACACACACACACACACAGCACCTGGGGCATCACACATGTTCTGCAGACCGTAGACCAGAGCACAGCTGTTCCATAGTCAGAGATGGGATGTTTTATGAGTCTGTTGAAAGGAGAGTTGCTGACCTGAGACCAGCTTTAACATCTCCATTATCTCTCCAGCCCTGACCACATACTGTAACCATAACCACATAACCATAACCACAGAACCTCAACTACATAACAATATAACCACATAACCAGCCACATAAAAACATAACCACATACACTGAGGGAAATCATTATTTGATCCCCTGCTGATTTTGTAAGTTTGTCCACTGACAAAGAAATGATCTATAATTTTAATGGTAGGTTCATTTTAACAGTAAGAGAAAGAATAACAAAAAAAAAAGTTATAAATCGATTTGTATTTTAATGAGTTAAGTAAGTATTTGACCCCTTCGCAAAACATGTCTTAGTACTTGGTGGCAAAACCCTTGTTGGCAATCACAGAGGTCAGATGTTTCTTGTAGTTGGTCACGGTTTGCACATACAGTAACTCCTCTTTGCAGATCCTCTCCAAGTCATTCAATCAATCAATCAAAGCTTTATTTATATAGCGCATTTCATACCCAGAGGCAACACAATGCGCTTTACAGAGAACAAGGGAGGTGGGCAGACATCCCACCCCTACATATTCCAGAGGGAAGCAAAAAAACAGTATCACCCAGGGGCCAGATAAGTGAGCTGTAAAAATTCTTCCCTGACCCCTCTCAACGAGGCGATCGAGCAAGCTCCTGGAGTATGTTTGTCTACCGGCTAAGAACATTTATAGAGCAATAAATAACATTAAATTACATTTTCAGAGTAAGAGAGGCTAATAACATCATAGGAGAGACATGGCAAACATTGGTGTATGTCTGTGTGTGCATAAATGTGCCTGGGCCCAGATAGAGGCAGGGGTTGGGGTAGGGTGGGGGGTAGGAAAAGGATACGGACCCGGGTTAGGGTGAGGGGAAGGGGATCTGAGCCCAGGACTGGTGTATGTCAGTGTGTGTGTGAGTGTGCCTGGGTCCAGGTAGAGGCAGGGGTCAGGGGTAAGGTGGGGGGTAGGAAGAGGATACGGACCCGGGGTAGGGTGAGGGGAAGGGGGTACTGGACCCAGGCCTAAGGCCGGAAGTGGACTGTTGTATGTCTGTGTGTGCGTGTGTGTGTGTTAACTAATTTGCTACGACATCTGCAGCAGACACAGGGGTATCTATCGGACTCAGGGTGGTCTGCTGGTGACAGTGGGGCATCCACTGGACCTGGTTAGAAGATAGGAGGGAGAGAGAGACGCACTAGGGAGAGGGGAGGCAGAACAGGGTTCGTAGCACACGGAGCCATATATAGAGCAATACATTACGTCAAACTACATTTTCAGAGCAAGAAAGGCTAAGAGCATCATGGGAGAGGTGTGGCAAGCACTAATGTGTGTGTGTGTGTGCGTGCCTGGGCCCCGATAGAGGCAGGGGTTGGGGTAGGGTGGGGGGTAGGAAAAGGATACGGACCCGGGTTAGGGTGAGGGGAAGGGGATCTGAGCCCAGGACTGGTGTATGTCAGTGTGTGTGTGAGTGTGCCTGGGTCCAGGTAGAGGCAGGGGTCTGGGGTAGGGTTGGGGTAGGAAGAGCATACGGACCCGGGTTAGGGTGAGGGGAAGGGGGTACTGGGCCCAGGCCTAAAGCCGGAAGTGGACTGTTGTATGTCTGTGTGTGCGTGTGTGTGTGTTAACTAATTTGTTACGACATCTGCAGCAGACACAGGGGTATCTATCGGACTCCGGGAGGTCTGCTGGTGACAGTGGGGCATCCACTGGACCTGGTTAGAAGATAGGAGGGAGAGAGAGGCGCACTAGGGAGAGGGGAGGCAGAGCAGGGTTAGTAGCACACAGAGCCATATATAGAGCAGTACATTACATCAAACTACATTTTTAGAGCAAGAAAGGATAAGAGCATCATGGGAGAGGTGTGGCAAACCCTGATGTGTGTCTGTGTGTGTGTGCGTTCCTGGGCCCAGATAGAGGCAGGGGTTGGGGTAGGGTGGGGGGTAGGAAAAGGATACGGACCCGGGTTAGGGTGAGGGGATCTGAGCCCAGGACTGGTGTATGTCTGTATGTGTGTGAGCGTGAGTGTAGGTGTGCCTGGGTCCAGTTAGAGGCAGGGGTCGGGGGTAGGGTTGGGGGTGGGAAGTCATTAAGGTTTCAAGGCTGACGTTTGGCAACTCGAAGCTTCAGCTCCCTCCACAGATGTTCTATGGGATGAAGGTCTGGAGACTGGCTAGGCCACTCCAGGACCTTCATGTGCTTCTTCTTGAGCCACTCCAGGACCTTAATGTGCTTCTTCTTGAGCCACTCCTTTGTTGCCTTGGCGATGTGTTTTGGGTCATTGTCATGGTGGAATACCCATCCACCACCCATTTGCTGAGGGAAGGAAGTTCTCACCCAAGATTTGAGGGTATATGGGCCCCGTCCATCTTCCCTTTGATGCGGTGAAGTTGTCCTGTCCCCTTAGCAGAAAAACACCCCCAAAACATAAGTCCATTACGGTGTAGTGTGTTCCCAATTGTTTTCTTGGTGACTATGATCCCAGCTGCCTTGAGATCATTGACAAGATCCTCCCGTGTAGTTCTGGGCTGATTCCTCACTGTTCACATGATCCTTGAAACTCCACGAGGCGAGATGTTGCGTGGAGCCCCAGACAGAGAGAGATTGACAGTTATGTTGTGTTTCTTCCATTTGCAAGTAATCGCACCAACTGTTGTCACCTTCTCACCAAGCTGCTTGGCGATGGTCTTGTAGTCCATTCCAGCCTTGTGCAGGTCTACAATCTTGTCCCTGACTTCCTTGGACAGCTCTTTGGTCTTGGCCATGGTGGAGAGTTTGGAATCTGATTGATTGATTGCTTCTGTGGACAGGTGCTTTTTATACAGGTAACGAGCTGAGATTAGGAGTACTCTCTTAAAGGAGGACTAATTTGTGTGCCTCATCGGCATAGCCAGTCTGTGGGAGCCAGAAATCTTGCTGGTTGATAGGGGATCAAATACTTATTTCATGCAATCGAATGCAAATCCATTTATAACTTTTTCGAAATGTGTTTTTCTGGATTTTGTTGTTGATATTCTGTCTCTCACTGTTGAAATAAACCTACCATTAAAATTATAGACTGATAATTTCTTAGTCAGTCGGCAAACATACAAAATCAGCATAGATCAAATAATTATTTCCCTCACTGTAACCACATAACTTGACAGAATTCTAGTTTTCAGAATCACAAGGGTGTGGAGCGGGCTGGACAGAGGGCTGTAGATTTCAACAAACCACGAGACAAACTAAGTTAGCCTCTGAGCCGACACCTAGTTGTGACACGGGGGGGCGCCTACATCACTCTCACCTCCACGCCCCCTAAAGCCCCGGATCTGGAATGGCTGATCTGACTCCAGGCCTCGGTCCCTCAGCTCAGGACCGGGGGGAGAACAAATCAAATTCCTGAAAGGTGCATTTGATTTATTACACTATTGGGATTGTTCTGTTGGATTCAAATCAAATCAAACTTGATTTATGTAGCACGTTTCATACACAGAGGAAACACAGAAAAGAGGAAGTGAAATGCATGTATATGTAGCCTAACCCTGACACTCATCTTCTTGAGGAAAGCAAAGAACAGTACCGTATTTGAGCGTGTAAAAAATCCTTCCTTGACCTCTCTCAACAAGGAGAGAGACCTGCAGGAGGATAGAGTACTATGGTAAGAAACAGGAGAGAGACCTACAGGAGGAGAGAGCTATGGCAGGAAACAGAGGAGAGAGACCTACAGGACGAGAGAGAGAGAGAGCTATGGTAGGAATCAGAGGAGAGAGACCTACAGGAGGAGAGAGAGAAAGAGAGAGAGAGAGAGAGAGAGAGAGAGAGATCTGTGGTAGGAATCAAAGGAGAGAGACCTACCGGATGAGAGAGAGAGAGCTATGGTATGAAACAGAGGAGAGAGACCTACAGGAGGAGAGAGAGAGAGAGAGAGAGAGAGAGAGAGAGAGAGCTATGGTATAATTCAGAGGAGAGAGACCTACAGGAGGAGAGAGAGAGAGAGAGAGAGAGAGAGAGAGAGAGAGAGAGAGATCTATGGTAGGAATCAGATGTGAGGGACCTACAGGAGGAGAGAGAGAGAGAGATCTATGGTAGGAATCAGATGAGAGAGACCTACAGGAGGAGAGAGAGAGAGAGAGAGAGAGAGCTATGGAAGGAAACAGAGGAGAGAGACCTACAAGAGGAGAGAGAGAGCTATGGTAGGAATCAAAGGAGAGAGACCTACAGGAGGAGAGAGAGCTATGGTAGGAAACACTGTTTCTTCCCCTTTCAAAGACACATACTGTTCTTTGAAAGGGGATTTGTGTCATGAACAATGTCCTCCATTGGCCCCCAACGCTGGTTAATCCGGTGGGCCGCGGCCTCTCGGGGGCCCCAGACACATTGCATCACATTACAACTGGTAATCCCAAAGACAACTAACAAAATGGGCCACAGTCGAAGAGGCCCAGCCCCCCAGCCCTACAGCCCCAGCCTCCCTCGCCCAACCCCAGCCTCGCGTACACGTCAAAGTCCCTCTAACTCAGTAATCCGGCCCCCATAGGCTCAGCTCAGCTCTAATCACTACGGAGGTAATAACCTCTGGCGTGCCAGTAAAACGCGTCATCGACTTCAGGCCATCGAAACCGATTGTGGAACTGCTCTTTCATGTCCAGAGTTCAGCTGTTACCCACACGATTCCTGGAACGTTATGTAAAAGCAGTGGGCCACCGGGTCTATAGGAACTAGAGACGCAGGCAGGGGGGGCAACGGGTTCACTTTCCACTGAGCCGGGAATCTGCAGACTGAGCGTCCCAGTGTCTGCTACATAGATATGGTTGGCCCTACAGAGGGGGCCCATAGGCTCCAGGAGCCTGGAGGGTCACATGTACCAGCGTGGCTTGGTTTACTTATTCAGCACAGTGTTCCACAAGACCAGTCCTGGAAACTCAATGTCCTCACAGTGGGTATACAGTATGTATATAGATGGTCATGTGCCACCATGACATACAATAGTTGAAAGGGACAGTTGCATAGAGATTTATTTTTTAGTTTAGTTTAATTTAGATAGTCAAGTTAGGGTTAGGGTTAGGGTCAGTCTGTCTGTCTGTCTGTCTGTCTGTCTGTCTGTCTGTCTGTCTGCCTGTCTGCCTGTCTGCCTGTCTGCCTGTCTGCCTGTCTGTCTGTCTGTCTGTCTGTCTGTCTGTCTGTCGGTCGATCAGTCAGTCAGTCAGTTAGTCATTCAGTCAGTCATTCAGTCAGTCATTCAGTCAGTCAGTCAGTCAGTCAGTCAGTCAGTCAGTCAGTCAGTCGTCTACAATCTCACAGCAAAATCTACGAGGCTGGAGTGAGGAAGAGAGATGTTTCAGCTTGCTGGCTAAGGCTTTGTTTGTGTTATGGCTGTCACTTCAGGACTCCAGATCAGAGCAGATAGTGGTTATAGCACAAAGGAAAGTAGACATTACAGTTAAATCTAACTGCTGCCTTCTCCTAACCACGTCTCCTCCTGCTTACAGAAAAAGCCTGGAGCTGGACAGCATCAGGGTAGCCTCTTAAAATGGCCGCCACAACAAGGACAAAACAAGACTTCCTGTTGAAATACTAGTTCAGCTCCTAAGAACAATCATAACCATTATAATCACTCTACTGGCCCAATGCCTACAGCTGTTATTCACTGACTCTGAGGCCAGGCTTAGCATAAACATCAAGCCAGCCAGACAACACAAATCACTTTTAAACCACTTAGCCTACTATATCATTATTGTGTCTACGCAGACACTGAGACTACACTGTACATCTCTTTTACTGTCTGACTCGGACCGCTGTCTCCGGGTGGTGAAGAGAGGGACGAACCTCTTTATAAGTCCCAGACTTCCAGTGCTAAAACATACTGATATGACTGAAGGGCAAACAGTGCCACAGTAACAGAATCCTGTAGATACATTTCTATACCTGACTGTTGATTTGTCAGAGTTTCAAGAAGTCTTTGGATTTATGATCACAAAGTACAGTAGAGTTATGTTCGTCCAAATGATAGTGAGGCCGGGAGGAAAGTTACCCCTGTATGCCACATGTTTGGTCAATGATTGCCGACTACGGAATGCATCAGGGTTTTCAGAAAGTATGGCCAGTCAGGTCACACCCCTCTTACCTTTGACCCTATGTTAGCCACGAGACCAGCAGTCCTTTTTATCTAAAAGGTTCTAGGACTGAAAGACGTTGCATTGTGAAGGAAGATAATGGAAAAAAAATGCAACTACAAGAGGTCAAAACATTGGCGATGTCCCCAAGTCAATCAGGACACTGCTCTGTTCATTCCTAGATGTCACTTAGATGTTAATACATGAAACGGGATGTTCTTACAGAATATTGCCTACTCTATACAGTAGGCTGTTGTCTTGGTTTATCTGTAGTAGGTTCTAATCTGTGATGTGATTGGCCGAGTCTGTCTGCAGCAGTAGGATGTTAAGTCGTTCTAGAAGGCCTGCTGCTGAAATGTTCAGTTTATTGCATGATGCTGCGCATATCCGATGGTGTATTATTTGTATGCAGTATGAAGGTGTTTGTTATTTAACGTGACTCTGCATGCTACTTACCCAGTCTGCCCTCCTCCCTAGCATCTTTCCCCTTTATACTCTTAACAGGCCCTGCAGAGGCTGCCCCTGATCCCTGTAGAGGTCCAGCACCACCTCTCACCTTGTCTCTCTCTCCCCTCCCTAGTGTCTCTCCCTCTCGTACTCTACCCAGGTTCTGGAGCGCCCCCCGTTAAGGTCGTCCTGAGGCCCCATGGTCCCTGGAGAAGCCCCCTCTCATCCTGGTCTCCAGCTCCATTCCACTGGGTCTCCAGATGTCCCAATCAAGCCATCACCCCCCCCCCCCCCCCCTCACTTCTGTTTGGCTCATCATGTGATGTATATCCTAAACAGATCCTAAAATGGTGAAGTGCACATCCACACATAAAGAGACACATTCACTGCGCGTTTGTGTTAAGATTTCACATTTATTGAGTTGCTCCAACAACAGATCACAACAGTCTTAGACAGATATCGACTGAAATGCTCGCAGACACACACACACACACACACACGCGCACGCACGCACACACACACACTCACAGTCTTATAGAATAGCATTCTGCTGCCTCAGGAACATACCTACAGGTGCACACAGATTTACCCTGATTCATTATGACATAGAAAGAAGATCATAAACAATCGTTATATGAAAATACATGTCATCATGTCTCCACTTGAAGAAAGTACATAGTTGCGTAATTAGTTTGAACTGCCGTCGATCAGAGGCTGTGCAGTTTATGGTTGATGAGCAGATAAACAGAGAGAGAGAGAGAGAGAGAGAGAGAGAGAGAGAGAGAGAGAGAGAGAGAGAGGGAGAGGGAGCAGACAGGCCTCTGAAAAATGAGAAGCAAATAGAATCAGTCTCTTTGGCGATGTACCCCGTCATCACAATCTGTGAGTAGAGCAGGACCCGACACAGTGACCAGCAAAACCGCCAGGTCTAACAACGTGCATTTCATAGATATATTGCTATTTCAACACCAGACCCTGTACAGTACGAGCCTACAGGCCGTCGCGTGGCGTGACGGTGACGCCGTGTTTGGACTACGGGTGATAAGCGCGGCGAACGGCGTCACCGCCCAACGGCCTTGTGCTCCTCCACATCTTCTCCTTATCCTCAGCTGACCGGGAGATAAAGGTCTCTCAACAGCCAGAACCCAGTCCTTAAGCTTGGTCTGCCTGAGTCACACTCATACATAGGGCTGGGTTTAAAAAATCCATTAATCGATTCTGAATCGATTCTGAATCAAATGATTCAGAATCGATTCATGAATCCCAAAAATCGATATTTTATTTAATGAATGAATGAATAAATGAAGGAATGAATAGTTTATTAATTCATTCAATGATTCATTCATTCATTCATTTTTGGAAATCAGTATCGATACCCAGCCCTAGTATTGATGTGTTGCATAACTTGGCAGTCATGTAATTAAGGTTACAGCTAAAACAAAACTGGTTTTAGTAACACTAACCGAATCGATATTGAATCAAATTGAATCGAATCGAATTGAATCGTGATAATGGATTCCGAACCTTGTGAATCGGAATCGAATCGATTCTTGAAATTCGACTCGATACCCAGCCCTACTCATACACATGGCACTGGTTAGAGAGGCAGGAGTGTCACTATGGGAGAACTGGACTGTTCTGCAGCTGATACATGTTGACAGGACGTGTGTGTTATGTGTGTGTGTGTCCATAAAGTGTATTGAGGTGTTTACTTGGTTCTGGCCCAGGGAGAAGCCCCTGACTGTGTGGCCTGCTAGCAGTGACAGCTGTGTCAACACACTCAAATGTGACACAGACGCCAGCCCCTAAGGGGACCTCCCCAAGTCCTGTGGCTACACACACACACACACACACACACGCACTGGCTTGACCCCCTACCTCCTGCCATGTGAGTTCAGCTAGACCGCGGACCAAAGGGTTAGGAGAGGATACAGATAAGCAGGAACAGATGGGAACCATAAATCACGAGAAGTTGACGTATTCATACTCCGTTACACAGTAATATCCACATATCCAATCAACCACGCGTCTCCGCCGTCTAACACGCTTGTGATTTGGGATTTCATTTGATCGGAATCAATTCCAAAAGTATGTATTTTTGCTTATATTTGATCACTAAAATCATGAAGGTGATTCTCCATCTGGCCCGGTCAGGGAATTGTCTCTAGTCGTGTCCTGACTCCAGAGTGACAGGGAGGACATGTAAAAGGAAGGACAAACAGATACAGTACATACAGTCTGCAGCACATAATAGAATATTTGGTTAAAGAAGCGGTGACATATTTGGCAATTTCATATGAGGGAGTACATCATTAATATACTATTATACAGGACTAGTATTGCTAGTAACTAGTATTCCCAGTACGCTGGTGATTAGCAGAACCACGGTCTTTCCCCTTCACGTCACACCCATCAGTTCATAACGAGGTCCAGGGGAGTCCCTGGAGGATCCATGGGAATTGTAGTCCATCTGCTCGGACAGTTCAGCCCACCTGCATACAGTCAACTCGTCCTGCTCCTGTGCTGTACCTTTACTGGACGCAGACCTACAGTACCTCTGAATGACACATACGCAGTCCCGTGATGATCCGGTTTAGACCGGATCCAGTTCCGTCGTCTGTTTCAAAGTCTGTATTTAATGTTGTGTCTTTATTTCCTAGTTCTCTCAGCCCCCCCCCTCCTCCTCTTCCTCCTCTTCCTCTCTCTCACTACTGGACGCAGACGTACTTCTTCCACCAGGACTTGGACAGCATCTTCATCTTGTCGGCCGTGCTCCTCACCTTCCTCTCCCTCCTCACCCGGCGGTCGGAGTTCCGCAGGCCCACGGCGATCGCCGCATCGAACACCTCCTTCAGGTTCTTCTGGGTCAGCGCCGAGCACTCCACGTACGACACGGCGCCGATCTTGTCGGCCAGCGCGCGGGCGTCCTCCTCCGCCACGGGACGCTCCCTCCGCCTCGCCAGCTCGATCAGGACCTGATTGGATGACCGGAAACAAGGAGGTTACAACGCCGCAATTGCTAAGAATTTATTTACACTATTCATCTCTATTCATCCATTTTTTTGTTGTTGTTGCCATTTTGCATTTTTGTTGTAAATGACAAACCAATCAACCAATCAACCTCGCCCAATCAACCAATCAACCAACCACCTAATCAATCAATCAATAAATCAATCAATCAATCAATCAGCCAACCAAAACGGACCTTGACGTCCTGGCGCAGGTCACACTGCGTGCCCACCAGGAGGACGGGGGTGAGCGGGCAGCGGCGTCGGATCTCGGGGACCCACTTCTCCCACACGTTCTGGAAGGAGGCGGGGCTAACCACGCTGAAGCACAGCAGCAGGGCGTCGGTCCGAGAATAGCAGAAGTGGCGCAGCTTGTCAAACTCATCCTGAGAGAGAGAGAGAGGGAGGGAGGGAGGGAGAGAGAGAGAGGAGAGAGGGAGGGACTGTTTATATTGTATTGGATATTACAGTACATCGTTTATACGGCTTAAGGATAGAGTGGTAGAGAGAGAGAAAGAGAGAGATGGTGAAGATAGGGGGTGAGGTTGTGTGACATGGTATGCGGTGATGTCATTGTGTTTGGATTATGAGGTATGGGGAACACTGCACTAACAAAGAAGGGTTGTCCTGATATAAACCTCTTTCATCAGCTAAAAACAATGTTTGTGCAGAGCACAACGCAGAGATTAATCCTGACCTTTTGCAAGTCTGAACATAATGACAAAATCCATCAAAGAATTCTAAACATTTTCTTTTTCCAAAATAGGGGCCTGTTTAATCCCGGGTAGCGTTCAGCTGAACAAACTCCGAAGTGGGTGACGTGTTTCACCTCAGACTTCATACAAACAGACACACACATACGCGGCACCCTCTCTCTCACACACACGCATACGCACACACACACACACACACCTCTGTTAATATCTCTATGGGTCAAGGTAAACAACGTACGTAGGACATCAAGTGGAGAGTGGTGCTGATTATCAGACTCTGAGCAGTGTGTAAGTGTGTGTGCGTGTGTGTGTGTGTGTGTGTGTGTGTGTGTGTGTGTGTGTGTGTGAGGGTGTGTGCGTGTGTGTGAGGGTGTGTGTGCGTGTGGTTTATACTGGCCAGTAGATAAGAGCCCTGCCCCCTCAGATCAACACCGAGGAGACAGCTTTGACTATCGAGGCCCTCCCAGTTTATGGCTTGAAACCCCACACACAGACTCCCTCTCTCCTCTCTCTCTCCTCCCTCTCTCCTCACTCTCTCTCTCTCCACCCTCTCCACCTTCTCTCCTGCTGGTATAAACCCCACACACCCTCCCTCTCTCTCTCTCTCTCTCTCTCTCTCTCTCTCTCTCTCTCCACCCTCTCCACCTTCTCTCCTGCTGGTATAAACCCCACACACCCTCTCTCTCCTCTCTCTCTCTCTCTCTCCACCCTCTCCACCTTCTCTCCTGCTGGTATAAACCCCACACACCCTCTCTCTCCTCTCTCTCTCTCTCCACCCTCTCAACTTTCTCTCCTGCTGGTATAAACCCCACACACCCTCTCTCTCTCTCCTCTCTCTCTCTCCACCCTCTCCACCTTCTCCACCTTCTCTCCTGCTGGTATAAACCCCACACACCCTCTCTCTCTCTCTCTCCACCTTCTCTCCTGCTGGTATAAACCCCACACACCCTCTCTCTCCTCTCTCTCTCTCCACCCTCTCCACCTTCTCTCCTGCTGGTATAAACCTGACACACCCTCTCTCTCTCTCCTCTCTCTCTCTCCACCTTCTCTCCTGCTGGTATAAACCCCACACACCCTCTCTCCTCTCTCTCTCTCTCTCTCCTTTCGTGCTGGTAGAAACCTGACACAAACCAAACAACTGGCTGTGAACGGGTCTCCTGTCCTGTCCTGCTGCCCCTCCCGGGCTGCCCTGGCTGGGTGCTCGGCTGTGTTATCTGTTCAGTCATCTGATCTGCTGCTCTGTGTTTGTTGTGGCACCTGCATTCAGAGCACGACGTGCATTTAGCTTGGATACACGGTGTTATTAACGTGATGCAACTTCCTCTGTCCTCCACTCGAGTTCCACCCAAGGTCATACCTCTACTGTGAGAGAAAGGGTGTGTGTGTGTGTGTGTGTGTGTGTGTGTAATCTGCTGACGCAAGTCTCTCTGAGCAGGAGACCACTCTGTTTATCAGTCAAACTAACAGCTGCTATTGCTTCTCTCTGGTAGCTCTTTCTTTCCAGCCTCTCTGATCTCTCTCTCTCTCTCACCAGATCCCTCTCTCTCTCTCTCTATATATCTCTCTCTCTTTGGCCTTGCGCTCTCTCTCTCTCTCTCTTTTCCCGTCACTCCCAGCCCAGTCAAACTCTCTGTTCAGCTCTCGTGAGCGTGCGTCGGTACTGTGTTTGCTAACTTTATCTGTCTTTTTGCCCCGGCATGCCCCATATGTGACGAAAGAGAGAGAGAGAGAGAGAGAGAGAGAGAGAGAGAGAGGACAGCGAGAGGACAGAGAGAGACAGAAGGAGTGGATTTAAAGATTACAGACAGAGCCAGATCCCTAAGCTAGCTACACGGCAGTAACCCTGCAGGTAGAGGTGTTGGTGTTGCTTGTGTTTTGGCTCCAGCGGTTAGGAGATGTAACCACGGCATGAGGCCCGCCAGGCCCGGTCCTCCTACAGACAAAACAAGAGGCGTGTTGTGAAACGGTGTTATTGGGGTTTTGAGGACTGGCAGTACACCGCCTAGCTGGGTGAGCCTCAAAACAATTACTCTCTGGGCTGGATCCAGACTGTTACCACACCACCGCCACCCCTGCCCGGAGAAACAGCCAGAGCACAGCCAGCACAGCCAGAGCAGACCGGCCTAGAGCACCGCTAGCCTAGAGCAGACCCAGCCAGCCAGAGCAGACCAGCCTAGAGCACCGCTAGCCTAGAGCAGACCAGCCTAGAGCACCGCTAGCCTAGAGCAGACCCAGCCTAGAGCAGACCAGCCTAGAGCACCGCTAGCCTAGAGCAGACCAGCCTAGAGCACCGCTAGCCTAGAGCAGACCCAGCCAGCCAGAGCAGACCAGCCTAGAGCACCGCTAGCCTAGAGCAGACCAGCCTAGAGCAGACCAGCCTAGAGCACCGCTAGCCTAGAGCAGACCAGCCTAGAGCAGACCAGCCTAGAGCAGACCAGCCTAGAGCACCGCTAGCCTAGAGCAGACCAGCCTAGAGCAGACCAGCCTAGAGCACCGCTAGCCTAGAGCAGACCAGCCAGCCAGAGCAGACCAGCCTAGAGCACCGCTAACCTAGAGCAGACCAGCCTAGAGCACCGCTAGCCTAGAGCAGACCCAGCCAGCCAGAGCAGACCGGACTAGAGCACCGCTAGCCTAGAGCAGACCAGCCTAGAGCAGACCAGCCTAGAGCACCGCTAGCCTAGAGCAGACCAGCCTAGAGCAGACCAGCCTAGAGCACCGCTAGCCTAGAGCAGACCAGCCAGAGCGGTCCCAGTCAGAGCGGTGCCCGGGAGGGAGGGTTAGAGAGCAGAACGCTTTCACACCCTGTTCTATTCCTCCAGCTCATAACAGCAGTTAGAAGGCTTGGCGTCAGGAGCAGAGCCTGGAGGAGGAGCTCCTACTCCCCTGCCCCGGCCTGTAGAGAGGGAGGGAGAGAGGGAGGGAGGGAGGGAGAGAGGGAGGGAGAGAGAGAGGGAGAGGGAGGGAGAGAGGGAGGGAGAGGGAGGGAGGGAGGGAGAGAGAGAGGGAGAGAGAGGGAGAGAGGGAGGGAGGGGAGAGAGGGAGAGAGAGAGGGAGAGGGAGAGGGAGAGGGGAGAGGG
>NC_140234.1:13940841-13985841 GCF_949987555.1 Borostomias antarcticus
AGGACTCAGGCCCAGGGGGGGGGGGGCTAGGACTCAGGCCAGGGTGGGGGGTGCTAGGACTCAGGCCAGGGGGGGCTAGGACTCAGGCCAGGGGGGGGGGGGGGGGGGGGGCTAGGACTCAGGCCAGGGGGGCTAGGACTCAGGCCAGGGGGGGGGGGGGGCTAGGACTCAGGCAGGGGGGCTAGGACTCAGGCCAGGGGGGCTAGGACTCAGGCCAGGGGGGGGGGGGCTAGGACTCAGGCCAGGGGGGGGGGGGGGGGCTAGGACTCAGGCCAGGGGGGGCTAGGACTCAGGCCAGGGGGGGGGGGGGGGCTAGGACTCAGGCCAGGGGGGGCTAGGACTCAGGTCTGCATGGCTCCACCGGACAGGCTCGCTAAGCTAGCGCACCCTCACTGTGATAAGTCAGGCTAACCCGGCACTGCAGCTGGAAATTACAGAAGCCTTTAGCCTGGACAGAGCGATTATAGCACCATGTGCCTGAGTGAGCATCAGGTATCAACGTATAAAACCCCAGGTTGTCACAGAGCACGACCCCTATAATTAGCCAGGCCGAAAGTGGAAGATAAGGTTGTCATCTCATTGTGTTTAGACTTTTAGACCAACAGGAGACTACGGCAATGATACTGTACAACTCTTGGTATCATCGGCTCTGATCTAGGCCAGTAAATCTTTATTACTTAGTGTCTGACTGTTTGAGACGGATCAAGTATCTTGATATTACAATAACATAGATGGAAAGTGCTCACTACTGAGTCAACTGGGTCCTTTACACCTGACACAAATGCATCTCAACTCATTAGAATCACTAGAATATAAAATCACTTTTGATGCTTCTACTAACTGCTCACTTTCCACTGCACAGTACATCATCCATCGCATTGACTCAGCTTTCCAAATAAATGAATTCTGAATGATGACTGAATGTACTGTACATGCATCAGGATTGCAGCTTTAAGTAATGTAATAGTGTGTGTTGGGGGGGGGGGTAAAGTAGAGGAGGGGGGGTTCCTCAGTCAGTGGGTCTAAAATATACTGTACAGATAGTATTACTGTAGTACCGTGCTTGACTGACGTGCCGGAACATGAGCAAGTCAAGACTGACATGACTCCCTACAGCCTGAAATACACATGGACAGCATGTCCCCAGAGAGAGAGAGAGAGAGAGAGAGAGAGAGGAAGAGAGAGAGAGAGAGAGAGGGATAACAGGATAACAGAGAGAAAAGGAGGGAGGAAGGGAAAGAGTAGGAGAGAGAGAGAGACAGAGAGAGAGAGGGATAACAGGATAACAGAGAGAAAAGGAGGGAGGAAGGGAAAGAGTAGGAGAGAGAGAGAGAGAGAGAGAGAGAGAGAGAGAGAGAGAGAGGGATAACAGGATAACAGAGAGAAAAGGAGGGAGGAAGGGAAAGAGTAGGAGAGAGAGAGAGAGAGAGAGAGAGAGAGAGGCAGTGTTCAGGTCACTACGACCTCTTCTTTCCCTGAAGTAAACCAGGAGACTTTTGTTGATAAATCACAACAGACCATGGATGCCGATCGAGCCGTAGACATATGAGGTACATGGTGGCTTACAAGGCCTGTTCTGTCTCTAGTCCGGCCCTGTTCCAACTCGGTGGCAGCGAGGCTTTTAGAGGCTGTTGTGATGAGAGCTCCAATAGGATGATGTTTGTAAAACAAACATGGTCGTTATGACAGTCAGCCTGGCAACAGCGAGGTCTGGCTCTAATGGACAGAGACTAGCTGACCTGACAAGACCCTCGTCACCAGGGCTACAGCTGTACGGAGAGAGAGGAGAGAGAGAGGAGAGAGAGAGGAGAGAGGGAGAGAAGGGAGAGAGGGAGGAAGGAGAGTGACGGAGAGAGAGGAGAGAGAGAGGAGAGAGGGAGAGAAGGGAGAGAGGGAGTAAGGAGAGTGATGGAGAGAGAGGAGAGAGAGGGAGAGAAGGGGGGAGAGAGAGGGGAGAGTGATGAAGGGAGAGAGGAGAAAGTGATGGAGAGAGGAGGGAGAGAGGAGGAGAGTGATGGAGGGAGAGAGGGAGCAGCGATGGAGGGAGAGAGGAGAGGGAGAGTGATGCAGGGAGAGAGGGAGAGATGGAGGAGCGATGGAGGGAGAGAGGAGAGTGATGGAGGGAGGATGGTGAGTGATGGAGGGAGAGAGGAGGAGGGAGGAGCTAAATGGATCAGAGGAAAGAGAGGGGGAGGGAAGGATGGAGGGAGGAGGGTAAGAAAGGAGGAGAGGGTCGAGAGGGAGAAGAGAGCGAGAGATGAGAAGAGAGGAGGGAGAGTGAGAGGGAGAGAGGGAGAGAAAAAGGGAGAGAGAAATAACGAGAGAGAGAGAGAGAGAGAGAGAGGAGAGAGAGTGGAGAGAGAGGGGGAGAGAGTGGGAGAGAGAGAGGAGAGAGGAGAGAGAGAGGGTGAGAGAGAGGAGAGAGAGAGGGGAGAGAGAGGGAGAGAGAGAAATAACGAGAGAGAGAGAGAGAGAGAGAGAGAGGTTGGATCTAAGATATGATGAAAGTCCTTTGTTGTTCTGAGCGACTACACTTCCTGAATCGCCGAGTCCACCGAGTGAGTGAAAAAGCGGACGTGCTTAAAACTGCTTGAACACACGCGCCCAACCGTGACCTCGACAGAGACGGCGTCCCGATCCCCCCAGGGCTGCTGGCCCACCTTGAGGGAGTCGAAGAAGTTCCCGACGAAGATCAGTCTCTTGAGCGAGTTGATGGCGGCCACGCCCAGGACGATGGCTCTCTGCATGTAGTGGTCAGCCTGCTCGCCACTCAGACTGAGGTCCAGGTCTAGGTAGGCCCTGGGGGGGGGGGGGGGGGGGGGAGAGAGTTAGATTTATACAACAGGTAGTTCCGATCTCGCAATCTGATTGGTTAAGAGCCGTTGTATATGCCACGATATACCACTGGCAAAGCCTTTTTATCGTTCTGTGAAATATTACTGCGGAAATTATTACTGCCTGTTAAAACCTTAGTTCCATTGCGTAACGGTCTGTTGGTTACATTACGGTTTCTCCTCAAGAAAAATGGAAACATTCAATGTGAATTTTGAGTTGTTCTATCTGTCCTGTAGCCAACCACTCTGGTTTATCATCACCACTTTTGCAACTGGCAGTTGCACAGCAAGGGTAGGCTACACTTCGTTCATGTATTCATATCACTCTCTAGCAACGTGATAGTTTTAGGAATTACCTTTCTTGGCAGAGTTCACTAAAATCGATATTAAGACACTGAAATAGCAGGTATGATGATGTGACCGTTGTATAAAAGCAATAACTCCCTCGAGGGTTGTGATATATGGCCAATATACCACGGGTTGTGCTGGTCGACTCGTCTGCGCCTCGTGCCTGTGACTGCAGCACAACCCGTGGTATATTGGCCATATACCACAACCCTCTCATGAGTTACTGCTTCAATCAAATACACCCAGGTGCTCTTGATTTGGTCCACAAAAAAAACGGAGCTGAGCGCTCCCAAAACTCCAAAGCGCCTCAGCCGATGCCAGGAGGGCGTCGGGTCCAACCGACGCCCCCCGAGGCCGAACTCACTTGAAGGGGTGGGCGCCGTCGCCGAAGTTCAGCAGGTTCAGCAGCTTGTAGTAGAGGCGCACGGAGACGGTGAAGCACATGACGGCGAGGGACAGCGTGGACACCACGGTGATCAGGCTGAGCTGGAACAGGGACAGCAGCGCCACCACCAGGCCGGTGAACACCATGCCCGTGCGCTCCGTGTCCTTCCAGTAGATCAGGTCCATGACGGCTGTGGGTGGGGGGGGTGGGGAGGTGGGGGGGGGGGTGGAGGGAGGGAGTTAAGGGTCGAGAGGGGAGAAGAGTGCGAGAGATGAGAAGAGAGAGGTGGGCGAGCGAGAGAGTTGCGCGACGGAGCGAAACAGAGTGGAGAGGAAGAGGAAGAAAGGAAGGAAGGAAAGGGAGGAAGGAAGTTCCCCGACGCTCATCGTTCCAGCCGCCCGCGCTGGCCGCCTTTGACGCGCTGAGACGACCCGTCTGCCCTCCCTCAATGTCCAGAGAGCGGCGGACCCCATCGTCAGCGCCCGTTCGGCTCCGCCTCCGGGGGAGACCGAGGTCACGACAGCTCAGATTGGGGGGGAGGCTAGGAAGACAGGGGGAGGCAGAGGAAGGAGAAGAGAGGAAGGGGGAGGTGGGGATTCTCAGAGTGAGAGCTGGCGCAGAAGCAGGGGGAGAGGGCGGGCCGGTGGGCCTGGTCTGGGGATATATTTAGCCGGCGTGTGGAAGGAGAGTGAGAGAGACAGAAGGAGAGGAGGAAGCCTGAGTTTGAACGCTGCCTCCGGGAGCACCTGCTGACAGCCTTCAGGCTGGCTCCGCCCCCTGTCCACACCCTGTCACCCAGCAACAGGAGCCGTGATGACCAGGCCCTCCGACGGTCAGCTGAGCCGAGTAGAATGAGCGTTCTGTTCCAGAATGGACCTCGGCGCCACATCAAAGCCGAGTGGCCTGGTGAAGTCTACCCTGTGAGCGGGGCTATAAGCTGTACCGCAAAACGCTGTAAGGGTCCACTCTGTCTGATCACTATGCTGTATCATGTCTGTCTGTCCGTCCCCTAGCTAAGCCTAGCCTCAGAGCCTGGGAGCGTGAGAATAGAGCCCGCTGACAGAGACCAGCAACAGGTGGACCACCCGCTATAAATACCCACAATGCTCGGGGAGGCACACCTGTCCCTTGTCAAGTTAGCTTCGGCTACTGTAAGAGCCAGTGACAGTCTCTGCTCTGATGTGGCGCCACCGTGGTACACAGAACCGTGGGCGTGTTCTACTCCAGCCCGGTTCTACTGTCAAATACGGTCCAGTACTTGGGGTGCACTTGATTTCTGTGACCTGGTATGACGGGACAAAGCCAAAGCATGTGTATGCCTTCTGTATATTTTCCGTTGAGTGCGATGAAGTCAGCATTCCCTCTCTGAAAATAGTACAGACAGTATTAAGATGGCGGCACCAGGGTCTAAAATACATGAGACCTTTAAACACGCCTACCACTAGTACGAAGACACACACGCACACACACACACACGCACGCACATGCACGCACGCACACTCACACACAGACCGGATTCTACACCCATCAAATACATTTATAATGAGACTGAGGTAGTAGGCTATGATGCATCTCTAGATAGTTATTCCCACCTAAAGTCTTCCAATCGATAGTAGAGTCAAACACACACACACACACACACACACACACACACACACACACACACACACACACTCTAAAAACCCATCAATGACCAGCGACACACACACCTTTGCACGGTACTGCTACAGTCTCAAACTCCCCCGGCGGACGGTACCGTACGGTCCAACAGCGGTCAGAAGCTCCCGGTGCTTCCCACACACCCGGTCAGTCCCCTAGCGGTCACGCTTCCCTCCAGGACGGTCACTCGCGGTCACTAAAGCCCCTCAACCCCAAACAGAGCTCTCCCCTGGTGCCTTCGCGCAGCCCAGCCAGTCCCTAAATGTAGCTACACCCCAGCGAGCTGAGGCACCAGCTGTAACTGGACCCTGCCTCCCTACCGGGCCGGCCGGCGTAACTCGGCACCGTCCACCCGACACCTCCGCACGGTTCTGAGACTGGCCGCAGCGCGCCCCTTCTCCTTGGAATTCTACGCCCTCGCTCGTCCACTCATGTTGACACCGCTGTCTCAGAATATCTCCCTTATCTCTCTCAGCCTGGGACCTCACCTTTGTTATCCATGGTGGTTGTTGCTGCTGCAGCGATCTCCCTCTCTCTCTCTCTCTCCCTCTCTCTCTCTCTCTCTGCTCTACCCCCCTGAGCTGTCCCTGGCATCCGGCCATCCTCCCCCTGTTCCCTCCCTCGCCCCCCCCCCCCCCCCCCCCCCCTTGTCCAGTCAGCAGCTACAGGGACCCGCCGGCCAAAAATAATCGGGACCCTACCGCCCGCCCATCTCAAGCACTCTCTCACGCAGAGAGTGGAGCGATCAAGACACAAGTAACGCCTTCGCGCATTCACACGCGTATATTTACACGGTCATATATGTGCATATGATACAGTATGGTGCTCTACCGTTAGACCCGTACGGCAATAAAACACACCATGAGGGAAACTTTAGATGCGCAGAGGGGTACGGAGATCCTGAGAACAACTTAAAATACACATGATGGTTCTCTGCATGGTCTCTCAACATCTCAACATGGAGGGGATTGTGGAGAGTGACCTTGAATGTCCTCCAGCATTCTGATCTATTAACTGGATAGTTAGTTTTACAGTTTATCTCTAGAGGACCCTGACACCCTGTCAACAACTTGTCATACCCATTACTCATCTATTTCCAGAGGGTGTGTGTGTGTGTGTGTGTGTGTGTGTGTGTGTGTGTGTGTGTGTGTGTGTGTGTGTGTGGCCCCCCATCCTCTATATTAGGAACAGGAGATACTGCATAGTTGGGGTCTACGCGACTACCTTATCGACCACGGGGACCGAAATCCCTTCCTATCCCCCCCCCCCCCTTTCTCTCTCTCTCTCTCTCTCTCTCCTCCACATCCTGTCACCATCTCTCCATCATCGATGACATGACAGACATGTCTTTCTGCTTGTCAGTCCGAGTACAAGAACTGGGGACGTATTCGCTCCAATCAGCCACCATCCACAGAATCCCAAGGGAGGGAGTGGGGGGGGGGGGGGGCGTTGGAGGCATCGGAACACTCAGCCAGGGATTCTATTCCGGGGGTCCATGTTTCTCGAGGCAGGGGGCGGGGAGGGAGGTTGCAATCTGATCTGACCATTTTTCTCAGTATTGATTAAGAAATGGATTTGATAGCTCTGTGCTCTCAGCACTATGGGAAGGACTGGGAGGTAGGGGGTGACCTAGACAGAGCTAGAGGTCAAACTGGACGAGGACATGGGCTTGGAAATGCAAGCGTCTGGGAGTAAGAGTGCTGGGCTGAGTTTCCCAGAGGCATCGTAGCGCTACGTTCATCGTAGCGCTATGATGAACGCCATAGCTTACGATGAACGTAGCGCTACGATGCCTCTGGGAAACTCAGCCCTGATCTGGGAGTCCAGTGTCCATCTGATCTTATCTATCATGTAATCAGTATTATGTTAAATTAACCTAATGATACACACATAAGTCATTTCACTTCTTGGAGACTGTTGTTAACTTTGGTTGATGCTGGCGGGGGTTTAGCATGGAAATCAAACAGTTTTAGTGACAATTCTATCGTGATAAATGTAATTGGATTTTATTGTGGTTTTCAATATACCGGTTATCGCTACATCCCTAACCAGTACTCTGAGAAGCTTGCCGTATGCGGAACTATTTCCTACCAAAACAATAGTAGATGTAGACGGACAGATCAGTCATTACAGTATAACCAAAGGGAGGCCATAGATAGATACGTAAACATCTGTGAATACAGCATTGGCATACCTGCTATGTAGGTGCATAACGTGGGGCCCTCCGATAGGTTGAGAGCCGAGAACCACTGCTCGCTAACCAGCTGTTCCTGAGTGTTTCGACCAATGGGGGCAGAGGAAGCAGGCCGGCCTCCCTGCCGCACGGCTGTGAGCAACATGACGGCGGTATCCATGGTGACGGGGGACTCGGGCGGCGGCGATGCTGCGGAGAGACAGGGCGTGATGTCATCATGACGTCATCACTGTGGCTGCATCGAGTTCAGCCATCTGGTTCTAGGTTTAATGTGTGTCCTGGTGAACTGAGCCACTAAGCAGATTCTACTTCTTGGCCAGTTGGACAAGAATCGTTTCCCTTGTTGATCTCACTCAGACTTAATATTCATCTAATTCATTTGTCTATGGGAGCTTAAAGCAGTGATGTCAGTCTAACTTCCTGGTCATGGTGTATGACTCACATACACACCAACTCTCACATACACACACACACACACACACACACACACACACACACAAACACACACACACACACACACACACACACACACACAAACACACACACACACACACACACACACACACACACACACACACACACACCCTTCCAGACAGTGTTAGCCCGACAGCCATGCCAGACGTGTGAGTCATGGTCCTGTCCGAGTACTGGACCATCAAGGGGACACACATGTTACAAGCAGCACAAACTACAAGTCTGCATCTCTGCTCCCCTGGACACACTCCCACAACATGTCACAACATGTCACTCCCAGGACCAGGGGGCGGGGAGATGGACTCAACTTGGCTGCTCTTCATTTTCTGTAAACGTATTCGCATTTTGCTTTAGTGACCTCATATGACCTCACCGTGCGGGTGCTGGGGCGCGCCCGCCCCACCCCTCTCTCCTCTCTGGACCCGCGCCACGTCTCCCCCTAGAGGCTCCGCCTCTGAGTCCGGGAGAGAGGACCGTCTCTCCTCCGTCCCTGTCTCAGTCTGCCTCTCTCTCCTCTCCCTCTCCTCCTCCTCCCTCCTCCTCCTCGCCCCCTCCTCCGCCTCCTCCCGGGTGAGGAAGGCGTGGGGGTCCCACTCCACGTCGGGGGAGTCCAGGGCGAGGAGCGTCTCCAGGGTATCCGTGCGGATCAGCGGTGGGGAGCGGCCCGCCCTGGCCCCGCCCCTGCGTCGGCCGGGCCCGTGGTGCCGGGAGGCGCCCGCCGCCTCGGCGTCCGCGATGGCGATGTAGGAGAAGGTGAGCTCGTAGGAATGCTGGCGCGGCGTGCCCCAGAGGGAGGGGGAGGAGGCCGGGTCTCCCTCGTCATCGTCCTCCTCTCCTCCGTCCATCTCGTCCTCGGACCACTCGCGCGCCGTCTGCAGCTCGTACAGCTCCGACTCCTCATTCCCACCTGGGAGACACAGACACACACCTTCAGCCTTTGGCCTTTGAGCCGGAACTGCATTCAAGAGCCAACTGCCTCTCGTAGATACAGTAGTAACACCCCCGTTCTCACCTGGAGAACGCCGAGACAGAGAAGGTTTGCTGCCTGCTCGTCTGACTACACTTTGTCTGATGTCTCAGAGGTAAAAACACTAATGTGAGGCTCTTCTCGCTTTGTCTGAATGGAAGATCGGACAACACTTTGGTTTTAACATCAGAGCGGAATTCTGCAAAAGCTATCAAATGAATGCTACTTATTAACAAAATCAACCATTCAGTTCACACTTGTGGACTGACTTCACATGGTTCTCCAATGAGAAGTTGTTGTTCATTGTAAATTGTATTTGATACATGTATTTCTGAACAAATCTATTTCATTAGAAAGGCACAAAATGCAAAAACAAGATCACTTTTATTCACCATGTATAGGGTTTACACATACTATAATACTACTGTACTATAATACATACTATAATATTTTACAATATCAGGACATACAGTAACTGACAACAAGGGGGTTCCACCGTGCGTCGGCTAGGATAGGCAATCCGGTTCCTCTCAGTAGCGGGACATGGCAGAACAACAGGGAGGATTTTCTGGAGCACACACTTTAGTCTTTTATTAAGGTGCAAAAGCACAAATCTGCATTCTCTCGTCTTTTTTAGCGCTTTTGTTTGAACATACGAGGGCACGAGTTAGTAGGTGATAGTGGCAGCCAGTCCTGATATCGCAAAACAGTTTTTCATCTCGACAATGCCCATATTTTCACAATATTTTCGTGACACGATATTTTGTCACACCCCTAGCTCCTACCTTCAGTGTAGGGAGGGGTGGAGTCAGGAGTGGAGGTGACAGAACCAAATTCCTCTGGAAGAGAATAAACAAACAGGAAACATGTTAAACTCTAGAAGAAACACATGATCATGCTACCGATGGTACAGTATGCAAAACAGACACTGTACTCAATGGCTCGTCTCAAAGCCAAGGCCAATTTGAATGAGCCCAGAAGGAAAGAGGACGTTATCTACAATAGATAAGTGCCTTAGTGCCTCAAAGAACAACCAGCTCATCAGACAGAACTATACAGCCAGGCAGATCACATTGGTGATTATAAAAACAAATAAAGGGTTTAGGTTTCATTCAATCTCACTCAAAACTGTGGGCAGCATACTCTGACTGCTAGCATATGCTAGCTATCATAACCAGTTATGCTGCCTAGCTTTATCAGTAGCCTACATGTTGCCTCTATAGGATACCAGCAGGCTAGTGACTAGCTATGATGCACCTATGCTAGCAGCTAGCTGTAGTGTATTGATTCCATGCTAATACTGTAGGTAGATAAATAGTATTCTGCATCTATGCTAGCAGCTAACTGCAATGTACAGGTCTGTGCTAATTGATCAATATGCTGCCTTTATGCTAGCCGCTAGCTGCCTCTGCTACAGGTCTGTGTTGTGTTGGCAAGGAGAGGCCTTAACTACATTAGCTAGCCTGAGATCAGCCAATAAATCTACCAGCAACTGTGAAAGCCCTGGCTAAAATGAGAGGAGAACATCCGCATCAGCACACACACGCACACGCACACACACACACACACACACACACACACACACACACACACACACACACACACACACACACACACACACACACTTAACAACCAAGACTGTCAATGTGGATGGAGGCTACCAAGAGTGACTCAACAACATCAAAACAACACATACTCCTATACACACACACACACACACACACACACACACACACACACACACACACACACACACACACACACACACACAACACAACGGTGTTGCCTCCATGCTTGAGAATACACATATCTGCAGTATGACTTCACGGCACCCCAGACAATAACACCACCGTCTGACTCTGCTACTGGGCTGCATCCCTCCAGACAACCATGTGCTGACCAATGGAGGAGGAAGAAGAGGGAGAGAGAGATGGAGGGAGGAAGAGATGGAGGGAGGGGAGAGAGAGATGGAGAGGTGGGGAGAGAGAGATGGAGAGGTGGAGGGAAAGACAAGGCTGTGCACGGCTACACAGCTACAATTTTGGCTACACAGCTACAATTTCTTTACATAAGAGAGATGTTGCACATGGATCGACAGACAGACTGGACACATGCGCGCGCACACACGCACACACGCACACACACACACACACACACACAGGATGCATACAAAGGGCATAAAGGCGGCAGACTCACTACAGTGGGAGAATCCTAGAACCTGGCCCATGCTCCATCAAGGCACCTCCGGGCCCATCCAGTGTGGAAGCCCCCCTCTCCTGCCAGCACTCTCCTCCTCTGGATCTCTCTCCCTCCCTCCCTCCCTCCCTCTCTCTTTCTCTGGCTCCCCCGTGTCTTCTTCCTCCCCCTCCCTCCCTCTCTTGTTCTCCGCTGCGATGTCGTTTCTCTTTGGCTCTGCTTCTCTGCACACGCCCCTCCCTTTTCTCTCCAGCTCTCCGACGGCCCCTCCCTTCCTCCTGCAACCCCCCCCCCCCACACACACACCCCTCCCTTTCTCCTGCCCCCCCCCCCACACACACCCCTCCCTTTCTCCTGCCCCCCCCCACACACACACGCACCCCCCCCCCCCCCCCCGATTCTCCTCCCACCTTACTCTCCCGCATCACTGTGGCTGCACAATATGTGTGCATACTCAAGCATTAGCATGTGTGTGTGTGTTCCCCTCCTTCATTCATTCGGTAACATTGTTATCCAGTGCGTCCGCGGGTGAGGAGCCTGAATCAGTCTCTTCCAGAGGCTGACGTCTCTGTGTGGATGGATCAAAGTCTGAGGAGCAGTAATACCAGAATAATGTCTGGGCAGAAGCAGTAGCTCATCAAAAATACATGTGGTTCTGTCCTACTCTCTCTTATACTCTCTCCTCTTCCACTCTCTCATTAGTGCTCTCTCTCTTTTACACACCCACCCGCGCGCACACACACATTCACAGACACACACACATTTGCAGACGCACATACACACATTTACAGACACACACATTCACAATCACAGACACATTCACAGCCACACACACATTCACAGACACAAACACACACACACACACATTCACAGACACACACACACACACACACACACACACATTCACAGACACAGGATATAACAAGCTGGTCACATGCAAAACATTAGAATCACTATAAACAAACAATTAAAACACTGGATAAGAAACCAAGGCACTTTCACCACTGCTCAATACTGAAGAAACATAACTTCTTAAGCTGGGACAACATGAAAATATATGCAAATATCTGTCTTATGTATAAAACCATCCACAAATTAGCACCACCACCACGCTTTTATGTCACAACCAGGAAGAACGTCACGCATGGAATTAGATTTGTGTCTTTATTACATTCAAGAAAATAAATATGAGAGAAAAAAAAATGTTTGAGAGAAAAAAAAAAAATTGAGAGAAAAAGTTTTCACACTGATAGCAAAAAATATATATATTTGAGACTAAAAAAAGTTTTGTGAGAAAGTATTTTGTCATAGAATATAAAAAATATTAATTTGAGATTTAAAAAATTATTTCAGAGAAAAAAAACTTTCTAAAACTTTTTTTTACTCTCAAATATAATTTTTTTGCTATCAGTGTGAAAACATTTTCTCTCTCAAAAAAAAGTTTCTCTCAAAACATTTTTCTTCAAAACACAATTGGCTCAATATATTATATATTGATATATATATATATATATATATATATATATATTTTTTTTTTTTTTTTCGACTAAAAATGAATTGCCTTAGTAGGGTATAATAGTTAGACATTACAGGTGGTTATGACCAGCCCTAAATTATACAATTCTGGCCTATGTATTGCATTGTATGTAATACAGCGAAATGAATAAGAATAATATGCTGATTTACACTTCCCAACATTTTCATGTCTATGTCAATTAAATGTTTTACTTTGACCAACGGAGGCTTATCCAAAGACTGCAAGTCTAGATTCTGTAATCCTGATCTTGTAGTATCTGGAAATTCTTTGAAAATCCATGACAAAATCTACAAGATCAATTTGATCTGGGATAGCAAAAAAGGGATTACAAAATCTGGATCAGAATGATTAAAGGTTTCTAATATTGGACCCTGCCTCTATTTCTGTTTCTGCCTCTATACTGTATCTCTGCCCCTATCTCTGTTTCTGCCTCTATATCTGCCTCTGTCTCTGTCCCTAATCCTATCTCTATCTCTGTCCCTATCTCTGTCCCAATCTCTGTCTCTGTCCCTATCTCTGTCTCTGTCCCTATCTCTGTCACTAATCATATCTCTATCTCTGTTCCTATCTCTATCTCTGTCCCTATCTCTGTCCCAATCTCTGTCTCTGTCCCTATCTCTGTTTCTGTCCCTATCTCTGTCTCTGTCCCTAATCCTATCTATGTCTCTATCTCTGTCTCTGTCCCTATCTCTGCCTCTGTCCCTATCTCTGCCTCTGTCCCTATCTCTGTCCCTATCTCTCTCTCTGTCCCTATCTCTGTCTCTGTCCCTATCTCTCTCTCTGTCCCTATCTCTGTCTCTGTCCCTATCTCTGTCTCTGTCCCTATCTCTGTCTCTGTCCCTATCTCTGCCTCTGTCCCTATCTCTGCCTCTGTCCCTATCTCTGTCCCTATCTCTGTCTCTGTCCCTATCTCTGTCTCTGTCCCTATCTCTGCCTCTGTCCCTATCTCTGTCCCTATCTCTGTCCCAATCTCTGTCTCTGTCCCTATCTCTGTTTCTGTCCCTATCTCTGTCTCTGTCCCTAATCCTATCTATGTCTCTATCTCTGTCTCTGTCCCTATCTCTGTCCCTATCTCTGTCTCTGTCCCTATCTCTGTCTCTGTCCCTATCTCTGCCTCTGTCCATCTCTGCCTCTGTCCCTAATCCTATCTATGTATCTATCTCTGTCTCTGTCCCTATCTCTGCCTCTGTCCCTATCTCTGTCTCTATCTCTGTCCCTATCTCTGCCTCTGTCCCTATCTCTGTCTCTGTCCATATCTCTGCCTCTGTCCCTATCTCTGTCCCTATCTCTGTCTCTGTCCCTATCTCTGTCTCTGTCCCTATCTCTCTCTCTGTCCCTATCTCTGCCTCCGTCCCTATCTCTGTCTCTGTCCCTATCTCTGCCTCTGTCCATCTCTGCCTCTGTCCCTATCTCTGTCCCTATCTCTGTTTCTGTCCCTATCTCTGTCTCTGTCCCTATCTCTGCCTCTGTCCCTATCTCTGTCCCTATCTCTGTCTCTGTCCCTATCTCTATCTCTGCTCACCAAGTCCTGCATCAGCCTGCATCTGCCCAGCCCAGATCAATACAAATGCATTAGATCATTTTGTTGTCTACATACATGATGGGTAATGCTCTTGTAGCCCTGTATCGTCCTGCCACGCTTCAGACCAAGAGCCTTTTCTAGTCCCAGTCCTAGCCCCAGTCCTAGCCCACTACTAGCCCCTGACCTACAGTAGCCCCAGTCCTAGCCCACTACTAGCCCCTGACCTACAGTAGCCCCAGTCCTAGCCCACTACTAGCCCCTGACCTACAGTAGCCCCAGTCCTAGCCCACTACTAGCCCCTGACCTACAGTAGCCCCAGTCCTAGCCCACTACTAGCCCCTGACCTACAGTAGCCCCAGTCCTAGCCCACTACTAGCCCCTGACCTACAGTAGCCCCAGTCCTAGCCCACTACTAGCCCCTGACCTACAGTAGCCCCAGTCCTAGCCCCGCTAATAGCCCCTTACCTACAGTAGCCCCAGTCCTAGCCCACTACTAGCCCCTGACCTACAGTAGCCCCAGTCCTAGCCCGCTACTAGCCCCTGACCTACAGTAGCCCCAGTCCTAGCCCACTACTAGCCCCTGACCTACAGTAGCCCCAGTCCTAGCCCACTACTAGCCCCTGACCTACAGTAGCCCCAGTCCTAGCTCAGCCCAGCCCTCCTACTGTGCTGCCCCTGTCCATCCTCAGCACTCCCCTGCCCCCTGTCCTCATTCCCTGAGCCTCTGTATCCAGTTTAAAAATATAGGTAAATCATCAATAATGACCCTAAAAGTGACTCTGGCCCTGTCTATAACTGTCTCTTTAGGCCGGATCAGCACCCAGCCGTATGAACATGCATACGTTCCACTTAAGGTTTAGTAATCTACTGGACAGCCAGAATAATCGCTGCAACTAAACCAGGCCAGGCTGCAAATACACACCAGCTAATTGGCTTAGGACACAGGACAAACATGTGAGGGTTAGGCAGACAAACGCTGTTCCCAGGAGACTAAGTTAAGGTTTGGCCAAGGCACTCACTTCCTCACTTAACCATTAAAGAATGGACAGTGTATTTAGGGTTTAGGTGCTGCGGTTGTGAGGCTGACCACCCGTCTTTGGTTACACTAATGAGGTACAAAGAGCGGTTAAATCTTGTCAGGTACAGGGCATGCCTGGGCGGAGGTTTAAACAGGTGCTTGCGTGAGTCAGATTGGTTGTGTATCCCGTCTGCTGCTATGAAACACTGACATGTACAGTACAGTACAGTACACAGCCCGTGCGCATGTGGACACGCAGAGGGCTAATCCCAGCAGCCTTGAAGGCCAGAGATTAACAGGGCAGTAATAAAGGTGCAGAAAGGAAGAGTGAGAGAGAGAGAGAGAGAGAGAGAGGGAGAGGGAGGGGGGGCAGGATGGAGTAATCAAGCTAAGGGATAAGTAAACAGATATAGACTAGCCAATGAAAACCCAGGGGGACAGGGACAGGAGACGGGGGTAGAGACAGACACAGAGGGAAGGAGACAGAGACAGGAGACGGGGGTAGAGACAGACGCAGAGTACGAGGAAGGGAAGGAGAGAGGGACAGGAGCCAAGAAGACGCACAAAGCGCACGGAAGCCCAAAGGAATCCAGTAGCTCTGTACCAACAAACTCCCACAAAACTACGCAAGGCGCCAGGATGGCCGTCTCCACCTCCGGGAGGGTCAAGTGACGCCCCCGAACCTCTCTGCCCTCTCGTACCCTCCCCAGAGAGCGCTGTTCCCCCTGCAGGAGCCTCACAGCTTAACCTCTCAGCTGCCCTGGACCTGCTGAGAAGAACTCAACGCCGGCAGAGCAGAGACAGGTGGGCTTTATCTGCGTTTTTGTGGTTGTTGTTGTTATTGTTGTTATACTCTTAAAAAGCATTTGTTGTTTTTTACACACTAATGTATCTATATGAGGACAACACATTCTGTGTTATATTTGACACAATCACTCTTAGAAAATCCAACACAACTAACACACAACTAAAATTCTCAACACAATAGTTGTTAGCATGTGTGAAAGTAACACAACTATTGCGTTGAGAGTTTGAATAATACACAGTGATTGTGTCAGAAATATAAAACAAAATGTGTAGTACTTACAGTGTGTAAAAAACAACACATCCTTTTTAAGAGTGTGCCATGTTTCTTTCACTGTTGAAAGTTGCTAATTATCATCTAAGTCTAATGTGTCCGTACTGCCAATGTCGACAAAGCTTATGAGGGGACTGAGCCACATTATGGCAGATCCACAGATAAAGGCTTTTTAAACTTTTACTAATGGAGATTGAGTGCCTTGGAGTTTTAGTTTTAGTAGGTCTATTTTTAAGCGTACTCTCTTGCTGACAAGTGTGGTTTGAACGTGGACCGGGCAGGAGGAGGCGGACCCTTCGGCCAGGCAGGAAGCTCCAGCAGCAGCTCCGCGGCGCCATGAGGACGGCCAGGCGCGCCAGCGCGGTGGAAGTGCCCTCCTTCCTCCGACAGCTGGCCAGGGAGACCGAGAAGATGGTCGCCTTCTTCTTCAAGGGGGGACAGCGCGAGAAGGGAGCGGAGGAGGAGGACGACGAGTTCGAAGACGACGACGACCCCATGCCCAGCCCCTATCTGGACAGACCTATCCTGGAGAAGCACATTGCAGAGGGGGGGTCACAGTGGGGGGTGAACTATGGCTTGGCCTGCATGCAGGGCTGGCGGGCGCAGATGGAGGACGCCCACACCTGCACCCCGGACCTGGGGGGGGATCTGGCGCAGTGGGGGTACTTTGCGGTGTTTGACGGGCATGCGGGCAACATGGTGGCGCAGTACTGCGCCCGGAACCTGCTGGGGCATATCCTCAACACAGGTAACCATGGAGATTAACTGATTTAACTGCTTTAATTGTTTTAGATTGATTGGTTGATTGGTTGAGTGACTAATTGATTGGTCGATTGACTGAATGACTGGTTGATAGATTCTTATGTGGGAGTAAGAATAACACAGGTAAAGCATTCATAGGAAAATGACATGGGAAAGTATTCCAATGTGGTCCTTTGTTAAAACAATTCAGACTGGTGGTCTGATGGACCTGCTGTTAAAACCCATCATGTTAGCTGTTCAGGGACTTGGAGACACAAAGTGCCTGATAGTGATTAAGAATGGATTAAACAAGGAGGACGGGATTTGAAGCCACTTTGTCAACAAGCCCAGGTTCACAAGAGTTCCTAGTGTAGTAGTAGTAGTAGTAGTAGTAGTAGTAGTAGTAGTAGTAGTAGTAGTAGTAGTGGTACTACTAGTAGTAGTAGTAGTAGTAGTAGTAGTGGTAGTAGTAGTAGTAGTAGTAGTAGTAGTGGTAGTAGTAGTAGTAGTAGTAGTAGTAGTAGTAGTAGTAGTGGTAGTAGTAGTAGTAGTAGTAGTAGTAGTAGTAGTAGTAGTAGTAGTAGTAGTAGTAGTAGTAGTAGTAGAAGTAGAAGTAGTAGTAGTAGTAGTAGTAGTAGTAGAAGTAGTAGTAGTAGTAGTAGTAGTAGTAGTAGTAGTAGTAGTAGTAGTGTATGCTATTGGTCCCCAGGGGAAAATTGCAAATGACATTGCGAGATACAATACAAGATGATCAAATGGTACTGTAGAAATGGTCCCTGCCTAGGTAGTTTCTGCCTCATTCTTGTCCTGGTTTATTATCTCCAAAGAAAGAGAAGAAAAGTCAAAGGTGGTTAGGGTTAGCCCGGCACCCGTTCTCCCGGAACAAGAACTGCCAGGACCTGTAGGGTTCAATATAGAACCATTTGTGACAACACGAGAACCCTCTGATAAAAAGGTTCCGGATAGAACAGATCAGATCAGAAAGAACCAGAAGTTCCGTATGGACCTGCTCACCATTTATGGATCTATCTGAAACATTGGGGCGCTATCTGGAACCTTTTCAGAGAGTTCTTCCAATAGTTCTATGTATTATAGTAATTTAGAGTGATAGCTGATAGTTCTTCAGCAGTTCAAAGTGGTCACTTATCCAAACACTATAGGACACATCTTTGCCAAACAGGAACAATGGACAATCACATTTTCATGTTATTTCTTGCCCCACCATGGTCTAGGTCTAGGACTATGTTTAATCTGTATGTGAAACCAGTCATATAAGCATCCCATTCGTATGAGTCAGGTCAAACTCACACAAATCTCCCATTCATCTCAATGGGAAACCCATCATTCATGCCATGTCTCCTCCGGGCCACCAGGGGGCGTGACGGCAGAGGAGAACCCAGAGCAGGTGAAGGAGGGGATCCGCGAGGGCTTCCTGGCCATCGACCGCCACATGCACAAGCTGTCACGCCGGGACAGCTGGGACAGGAGCGGCTCCACCGCCGCCGCCGTCATGCTGTCACCGCGCCACGTCTTCTTCATCAACTGCGGCGACTCCCGCACCCTCCTCTGTCGAGACGGCCAGGTGGCTGCTCTCCGTTCCTCTTTTCTTTCAGTATTATGTTTGGGAGAGCGTTCCTTTTGAATGGCCTTTCACAAGATCTGCTGATGCTCAAGGGCTATTATCTCTCTACAAGTTACAATATGAACTTCAATTCTGTTAATGATGCAATAAGTGGTTCAGGTTCGGGCTGGTTTGGGTTTAGTGGATAGTCAGTTGAATGTCTGTAATAGTTGGTTGAGCCTCTATAGACCATCTATATGGGGCCACTTAGTAGGAAAGATAACCTGACATTCTGTATAATATATTAATCAGTGTTAAAAGAAAATACATAACAAATATTCCCTGTTGTGTGGAAAAAAAGAGGTGTGAACATCATAACAATCAGTCCATATGAAATAACAACAAATCTCCATATCGCTGTGTGGACAACACTCTCATCGGTACCCGTGTCCTTCCCGACAGGTCATCTTCTACACGGAGGACCACAAGCCCTTTAACCCCCGGGAGAAGGAGCGGATCCAGAACGCTGGCGGGTCCGTCACCCTGCAGAGGGTCAACGGTTCGCTCGCCGTGTCCCGCACCCTGGGGGACTTCACCTTTAAGGAGGTACGGCGCCAGTCAACGCCACTCTGATTGGCACTCAGCATTAAGGGGTTGGACTGGGGGGATGAGGCCCTGCGAGAGACTAGCGTACTAGTCCGGGGGACTAGCGTACTAGCCAGGGGGACTAGTGTACTAGCCTTTTTTTTTTTTTTTTATGGGGGGATGGGGGGGGGGGGGGGGGGGGGGGGGGTGGGTGGAGGAGTGCTATATAGAACAATTTTGTAACAACAGAAGAACGCTTTGAAAATGATTCCAGGTAGAACCCATTTTAGGCCTTTAAGATTAATGAAAAACAGTTATACTGTACATGGTACCATAAAGAGTTTTATCTGGAACCTGGAAGTCAGTTTCACGTGTTGACGTGGACAAGCGTTTAATTGATCACTCTATTGATTGATTAATTGATTACTCTATTGATTGATTAATTGATTACTCTATTAAACTGAGGCGGAGTGGGCGGTAGAGTGCCGCAGCAGGAAGGTCCGTAGCCGGTTCTTTGACCATCTCAGGTGTGTGTCAGACGCCGCTTCCCTTGGGACGATCATCTCTCTCTTTAACTCCCATTCCGGGTTGGTTCTACATTCACCTGCAGGTGGAGTGGCGCCCTCAGACAGAGCAGCTGGTGTCCCCGGAGCCGGAGGTGTACCAGATGGAACGCTCGCCGCAGGACGAGTTCCTGATCGTGGCGTGCGACGGCGTCTGGGACGCCATCGGGAACGAGGAGCTGTGCGCCTTCGTCAGGAGCCGGCTGCAGGTGTGCGACGACCTGAGGGACATCTGCTCCCAGGTCATCGACCTCTGCCTGTTCAAAGTGAGTACCCGCTCTGTCCTGCATACACACACCTACACCCAGAGCTGCTCTGTCCTGCACACACACACCTACACCCAGAGCTGCTCTGTCCTGCACACACACACACCTACACCCAGAGCTGCTCTGTCCTGCACACACACACACAGACCTACACCCAGAGCTGCTCTGTCCTGCACACACACACACACACCTACACCCAGAGCTGCTCTGTCCTGCACACACACACACCTACACCCAGAGCTGCTCTGTCCTGCACACACACACACCTACACCCAGAGCTGCTCTGTCCTGCACACACACACACCTACACCCAGAGCTGCTCTGTCCTGCACACACACATACCTACACCCAGAGCTGCTCTGTCCTGCACACACACACACACACACACCTACACCCAGAGCTGCTCTGTCCTGCACACACACGTACACCCAGAGCTGCTCTGTCCTGCACACACACACACCTACACCCAGAACTGCTCTGTCCTGCACACACACACACCTACACCCAGAGCTGCTCTGTCCTGCACACACACACACCTACACCCAGAGTTGCTCTGTCCTGCACACACACACACCTACACCCAGAGTTGCTCTGTCCTGCACACACACACACCTACACCCAGAGCTGCTCTGTCCTGCACACACACACACACACACACACCTACACCAAGAGCTGCTCTGTCCTGCACACACACACACCTACACCCAGAGCTGCTCTGTCCTGCACACACACACACCTACACCCAGAGCTGCTCTGTCCTGCACACACACACACACACCTACACCCAGAGCTGCTCTGTCCTGCACACACACACACCTACACCCAGAGCTGCTCTGTCCTGCACACACACACACCTACACCCAGAGCTGCTCTGTCCTGCACACACACACACCTACACCAAGAGCTGCTCTGTCCTGCACACACACACACCTACACCCAGAGCTGCTCTGTCCTGCACACACACACACACACACACCTACACCCAGAGCTGCTCTGTCCTGCACACACACACACACACACACACCTACACCCAGAGCTGCTCTGTCCTGCACACACACACACACCTACACCCAGAGCTGCTCTGTCCTGCACACACACACACACCTACACCCAGAGCTGCTCTGTCCTGCACACATACTGTACCTGCATCCAAAGCTGTTCTGTCCTACTGTACATACAGTACAGAACACTGTACCTCCACCAAGAACTATGCTTCTTAAACGTGAGAGTCCAGTCCTGCAAACATACTTGACTTATCCATTAACTGGCACCCGCTTCTACAACGTGAGCGCCACTATAATGTCTGCTCACAATAGTCTGTCACTACAGCCTACAGCTGTACTGTAATGGTGCGTTCGTTTGTGGTCGGAGGTGGCAAGTCGTAAGTGGTGAAATACCTACCTCCGACCTGTGTGCAGTCGAGCTATATACCATTATATCACAGTTACCTAGTTATATCTAGTGCATTCGAGCAACTGGGGGCTGAGAAACATATCCGAATTCGCGACGAGGAAGTGCGAGTTCATGCAGTGTTTTATTTAATAATTCCTAGTAGCAAGTCGCAATTTGCCACCTCCCAGTTATAAACGAACGCACCATAAGTGTCCTGGTTGTCTCAGTCCTTAGGGCTTAGCTGACCCCACCCACCGGGCACTAAACCTCCGTCCCCTCCACGTCTCAGTGTGTCCAGCTCAGTGTCTCTGTCACACGGTTCTCCGGTAGGACACAGGACACACAGCCAGCCGACATAAGACAAGATATTCGCTAAAACACACATGCACAAATAAATATATACACACCATTAATAAATGCATAGTTGCCTATGTCTAACAAGATGGCGGCGTCAGCAGGGTGGTCAGTGTGTATCAGATGGGTCTCGGACGTGGTATCACACAGTTGATGTTATGTAACCAGATCTCCGCCAGGTCTGCTTACGGTGCGCTGGGCGGTGTTTACAACGGAACGTCTTATACCACACACCTCTGTCCTGGAGAGGATGGGCTTCCCTCAAAATAGATGGATTAGGACAGGGAGGGAGGGAGGGATGGAGAGGGATGGAGAGGGCTTGAGGGGCCAGCCCCCATTGGGCTTGGATTAAGGGTGTGTGTGTGTGTGTGTGTGTGTGTGTGTGTGTGTGTGTGTGTGTGTGTGTGTGTGTGTGCGTGCATGAAGCTGAATGTTCCTGGCTGTATTATCCTGGCTAGGACAGGGCTACATTTGATCACTGGCAACGCAAACAGGCTTAACCTACTGGAAGTGAGAGCTTTACCAGGACTGCATGTTCTCACAGCATGTTCTCCGCATGTTCTCAGAGCATGTTCTCCGCATGTTCTCAGAGCCATCTATACCCAGACATACAGTAACATGCTCTAACACTGACACACTCTGACCCTATACACGGGTTTAAGGACAATGCTCGTTTTTGACAACCTGGACCTTATTTACGACAAAGACAGATTGATGAAAACAACCGTTTCGCGGCAGAAAATAGATTTTTAGAAACTGCAATCTCGGTGCCCCGACCACCGCCATTACATGGATATACTGGCGCTGAATTTTAAATTTCTTCTACATGCCTCCGAACTACACCAAAGTGATCTCGGTGAGTCAAACGTCTTATAATATGTCGTAAATAAGGTCCAGGTTGTCAAAAACGAGCATTGTCCTTTAAGTGATTGTATCACAGCCCCAGCTGAATAGAACACTCAGGAATAGAGACCAAGATCCACTAAAATTAGTGGCAAAAACCATGTGTTTGTGTCTAAAAAATCACAGGTGGTGAAGTAGACGGTGCAGGTTTATGAGCAATCTCTACTGCCCTCTAGTGGTGGTGTGCAATCGTACTGACGATTCCTAATTAGCCTAAATCTCATGCCACGATCGGACACACACTGCGTTACCGCTTAAATGGTGACGTGAAAATGGTGAATGACGTTTTCACATCAGCGTGCTGGCTTTCAGGCTGACCACTCCACTGCCTCCATCAGCATCTGTGTCAACCATCAACCATCAACCATCAGACGCTAAGGAAATTAATCCACTGTAATTGACAGCCGCTGCGTCACGTCCGATGCCTGCGTCCACGGGCGCCGCTAGGAATTTTTGGCCCTATGAAAGAACATATAATATTGGGGCCCCCAAACCTATGCTTTATGACAATAATAATAACAATAACAATAATAATAATAATCATCATCATCATAATCATAATAATAATAGTGATTTATGGGGACCCCCGTCAGTGCAGGGCCTTTGGAATCATCCTAACTTTCCCCCCTTTACGGCTCCTGACAGTTGATGCTACGGATGCAGTGGAGCCAAGGGGTAACTGTACAGTAGGTCCTCATTCATCTCTATGAGATCACAATACAGCATTAGTCCACGGGTTCCATTAAGATGTCACAAAGGACTCCTAGCTCTCAGCGTCACAATGGAACCTCCACCTCAGCTTCCTCAGAAACTGAGGTGGAGGTTCCACGTCATGGAGCCAGTATCATGCTGTGTTCCGCTGTAATCTTTAAGCTTCTGTTATCAGCTTGTTGTGACATCATAATAACTTAATGAGGTTATGTTGTGCTGACACCTCTCCACCTCACCCCAGCTTAGTAATAATCACAGTACAGTGCTTCAAGTTCTCAATGAAGAAGCCAAATGTTTCTCATTCAAATAAACTAGCATATCAACATTAATAGCTTTTTCAAATCATTTTTCCCAAATGACAGTGAATGACAATCAATACTAATAGATGAATGGGTCCAATATGGAAAATACTGTGCTAGTGAGTTGTGCCATGGTGGTCAAGTCAAATCGATCAACCCTGCTCTGTGTCTCCCCCTACAGGGCAGCCTGGACAACATGAGCATCATAATCGTCTGCTTCCCTGGCGCCCCCAAGCTGTCACAGGAGGCACTGCAGCAGGAGGCGGAGCTGGAACAACTCATAGAGCTCAAAGTAGATGGTAAGACTGTGAGAGATGTCCTCAGACGGTAGAAACTGACTGGTTTTAGATTCAACTTGGCATTCGCTCTCAAATAACTCTCTCTCTCTCTCTCCCCCTCTCTATTATTATTCATTTATTACGTGCATTTTTATTGTTTTGTCATTTTGTGGTACTTTTAGAGGACTGTTCTTATGTGAAGCACTCGTGCTGGGAAGGGTGCTATACAAATAAAGTTTTACTTACTTACTCTCTCTCCCTCTCCCTCTCCCTCTCTCCCCTCTCTCTCTCTCCCTCTCTCTCTCTCACCCCCCCTCTCTCTGTGCAGAGATCATTCAGCTCATGCGCTCCAGGGACCAGGAACTTGACCTGCTCTACGTCATGAAGTTCCTGGCCTCCGAGAATTTCCCTGGCCTACCACCAGGGGGCGGCATCACCAGCAAGTAAGACTTGGAGGGAGGGAGAGAAGGAACGGGGGATGGGGGGGGGGGAAGCCAGGGGGAGGAAGGGGTGTAGGACAGAGTGAGGGAGCGATGGATAGAGGGGAGAAGGAAGGAATGGAGGAAGCAAGGAAAGTATTGGAGAAGAAGGGAGGAAGAAAGAAAGGAGGGAATTCCTATGCTTGAGCTGATGTCTGTATTCATGTGGTATGGACTGTAGCTGAGCACTCGCAGCCAAGGAGCCAATCAGAGGAAGCGCACCTGCTCTGTATCTAGAGGAGGGAAGGTACTTATGTATGAACTCCCATCTTGTTGGAACATCTTCTATTTCACCCTCTGCAGGAGAGACTGCATCGTCTCAGCCTATCAGAGGCTGACCAGACCCCACAGACCTCAGCAGCCAATGGTAGGAGACATAGTTTAAGCTTCACTAAACATTGCTGCCATTGACACCTGCTCACATTGGCACCGTCTGTTTCCCAGCCACAGATAAAGTTTTGGCCTTGTTTTTGGCTGGACGGCAACAGCAGGGCCAGCCCTATAAACACACATGTCTGTGACTGGCTGACTGACTGACTGGCTGACTGACTGACTGACTGACTGACTGACTGACTGACTGACTGACTGACTGACTGACTGACTGACTGACTGACTGACTGACTGACTGACTGAGTAATTGAGTAACTGAGTGATTTAGTTACACCATGGTCAGCCGGATGAAGTTATGCAGATTTAACTTTTGCGCCTTCGCGACTTAGAGCCATGTCGGGAAAGGGGGGGGGGGGGCATAAAGGCCTCGCAATGCCTATTTCGCACAGGGCCTCGCATATCTCCTAGACGGCCCTGCATACATGGTCCAGTTATTTAGGCCTAATAGGTTTTGACATGCAGTAGTCTTGAAAAGTGTAGTGGAGTGTGAGTGGAGATTCACTACAGAAATGGCTTCTCAGTTCTAGACTTCTGTGTCAAATAACTAAAAACAAACTGTATAATGTTTTGCTGCTTAGAGAGAGAGAGAGAGAGAGAGAGAGAGAGAGGGGGAGAGAGAGAGAGAGAGAGAGAGAGACGGTAACGTGCTCACAGTGACATCAGTATCTTGTGTCATTTCAGGACATCGGAGGATCTGAGGATTCCAACTAACTGCTGTTCCCATGGAAACAGAATTTTCAGCCTGGTGTCTCCATGGCAATGGGTTCCCGTATAGGGGGGACTGAGCTATGGAATCAGCCAATGGCTGAATGAGGAAAAGTGGCGAGCAGAAGATTAACCTGGAAATGACCTGTTAGCCGATCATCTCCACACTCTTCCTCACTTGCAAATGAACTCTCTTCAAAGACAAGTTATTATCCCCGCATGTTGAGTACTGACACAATAATGTAAAATAAGTTTATAGTTTGCAATGACAGGAGAATTACAAGACTGCTATGACTCATGGAGAGATTGGTTTTCACAGGAACATGACCTGGCCTCATGCCTGGGTAGATAGAGAGACTAACTAGATACCAGCCAACATTGCAAGCTTCTAGGCCAGCAAGCTCCTGCGCCAACACAGCTCACGTTACAGCACTGAACAGCAGACTGCAATACCATTACATGAACTGCACAGTTCAATCTACAGCAATTTAACTCTCTTTGACAAAAGACTAAATAAAACTCATGAGACGAGACGAAGGGACAGCCTCTCACGTGCGCGAGTACGGAACTCACGCGCACGGTTCCTGGAATGGGTCCCGTGATGGCCGGCCTGCTGGGCGATCGTTTGCACGATCCTGTGAGGGAGCCTGGGTGACATGCATAGAGGTAGCAATCACATGTTAGGGCTATGATGCACAACATGCAGTTCATATTATAAGAAGAGAAGGGTGGAAGGAGAGAAAGAGAGAGGGAGAAAGAGGGAGAGGGAGGGAGGGGGGTAGAGAGAGAACAGAGTTGGGATATGGATTGGAAAGTTCACAGGAACTCACACACACACACACCTCAAAAAAACAACCCTTTGCACTTTAGAGCACAGGCTCTAGGTGTGGTGTGTAAAATCCTATAGCACTTTAAATTCACTTCCTGTCCATTCTTCCTGTCAGTAAAGAACGATTTTACAATTTTCCAGTGTTTTAGGCTGTTTACTTTATTTTGCCGTGTGATGTGCTGCCTTACTGAGCTCTCTGAGTGTGTGTGCAGTAGGGATGAGACGGTATACCGTAAAACCGTGAACCGCGGTGTAAAATGTCCACGGTATTAGAACCGTGACATTCCCTGTGTTTACGGTATTACGTTTACGGTATTACACAATAATGCGCTGCTGAAGCTTCACATTTAAAGTTGCTTGCAACAGTTAATTTTGTAATTTAATATAAGCTTGCTATTAATAAACTGAGCTTAATTACAATAGTGTGTATTTTCCATCATGTGTTGCACTGTAGTTCCTTCAAAGTAAAATACTTGTTTTTTTTATGTGCGTTGGGGAGGTGAAATGACGTATACCGTGAAATACCGTGAACCGTACCGTGTAACTAGATACCGTACCGTACTGTACCGTTTAACTAGATACCGTACTGTACCGTGTAACTAGATACTGTACCGTACCGTACCGTGTAACTAGATACCGTACCGTAATGTAAACATCCATACCGTCTCATCCCTAGTGAACAGTATATCAAGGTTTTACTCCTGGCACTCTGAAGGTAGACATGTAGACCTGCACACAGCTGCTATTTCCTGTTGGTTAATAATGACGGTAGGAATCGTGACAGGTTTTGACAGCACAATATGTGAACAGTTGTCATGAATGATTTGATGATTGTTTGTTGTACAAAACTGTGTAATGTTTCATTTTTAGTGTTTTACTTTTAGCCGTTAGCAAAACAAAGGGTAATAAATAAGATACCATTCAGTGATAATGTTGTCTTGTCTATGGTGGAGCCAAATAAAAAAAACTGTCCCCTTCTGTTGTGATAACCAACTAACCATCCAAGTATTCCCAGCCAGCATCCTCAGCCACAGGCCACATCCAAAGGCTAAAGAGGTTTAGCTAAACTTTAGCTAAGCATCTGTAGTCTAAACCATTATCACGCTAGAGAGGATCAACACAATATCTTATCTGGAGAGAGAAAAAGTCACACACCCCCAACACCACAGGGTCTCCAGAATGTGTTGTCAAGGTGACACTGGACCCAACACCTCTGTACTAATTAACCCTAGGAGTTCATTCACCAGCGTGCACCCCCTCCCCCCTCACACACACACACACACACACACACACACACACACACACACACACCACCGCTGCCACCAGACAGAGCCAGGGGAAAGTGGACAGCACTAGTCTGCTGGAACACATGTCAACAAGAAGATAAAGAGCGAGGACAAGAGGAAACTTCTGAGAGAGAATACAGACGACTTAGTGAGTTTTTATAGATTTTGATTAGTTGATGTGACGGGTACTCATGTTTCAGATGTGTAAAAAGTAAAGACTGGTGGTAGAGGGAATAGGGTCTGTGGTTCTTCCGTCAGGACTCTACTGAATATCAGGTCAGAAGGAACATTTCTTTAGTTGGGTCAAACAGGCCTGGGGAGTGGTAGCCTACATTTTGTTAAGTTGCTAAAGTAGCCTACCTTCCGAAGTTAATTGGCTAATTCAGCACACCTGTTGCTGACAGGGAGTGGTCAACGCAGGGACCGTCAGTTGTCTGTTTCACGGTCACCTGCTCGCAGCTGTCGAAGTAGAAGAAACGTTTCTTTAATTAAGCATCAAGTCGTAGGCTATAGTGGCTAACATTTATAATTAAACTTTAGAAGTGTTTACAAACATTTATAGTTAAACTTTCGAAGTGTTTACAAACATTTATAATTAAACTTTAGAAGTGTTTACAAACATTTATAGTTAAACTTTAGAAGTGTTTACAAACATTTATAATTCAACTTTAGAAGTGTTTACAAACTGACCCTAATTAGCCTACGTTGTCTCGCATCAGTCAGTCATTCAGAATGCCGTTGAACGTTGATGGCGACCCCGGGTACGGCAGTGTGGCGGCGGGCAGTAGTATTCACAGCGGCTCAGAGACGGTCCCGCTCTTGATCCCGGAGGAGCCCGAACCACAGCCGTTCAAATGGGAGCCACTGACCAAGGAACAGCTGGAAATTGCCGCGGGGGGACCTGGGTGGCGTAAGGTGCGTTCCCGGCTGGTGTTGCTGTTCTGGTTGGGTTGGCTGGCCATGCTTGGTGCTTCCATCGCCATCATCGTGCAGAGCCCCCGGCCCGTAGCCACGCCGCTGCTGTGGTGGCAGAAAACGCTCTTCTACCGCTTGCAGCCCGCCCTGTTAGTGGACGAGGAGACGGGGGGAGCCGGCAGCATCCACGGTAAGAAAGGCTATTGCTCTAAAATTTCGCTCAGAAGGGCCTAATGCCGCGTTCCAGGCAACCCGTAACTCGTGTTTTTCCGACCTCCTACACGTGAAAATGCTCTGGAATGGCAGTCAAACCCGTAACTTCCCACCCGTGAACTCGTACAGATCGATGTAGGCCTACTCCCAGTTGCCGGGTGGGAAGTTACGGGTTTGACTGCCATTCCAGAGCATTTTCACGTGTAGGAGGTAGGAAAAACACGAGTTACGGGTTGCCTGGAACCCGCCATAAGCCTAATAAAATAAAATAAAAAAAACTATATAAAAAAAAAACTTTTTACAAGTTTCAATCCGGCAATTACAACCTAGGCCTAAACAGAACTGCACAGGCCACTGCTGTTGGGAAGTCTGGTGATTAAATAATGTTTAAGCCTATTTCAATAAATAATGTCAGCATTGTATAGTTTCAGTGAAGTCCCTTTCTCCTCCAGCTGTGTGTGAGCGACTGCCCTATCTGCAGAGCCTTGGGGTGGGAGCGCTGGTGCTGGAGGGGCTGTTCAGTAAGACCCCCTCCCCTCCAGACCTCATGCACATAGACGCCAGCGTGGGGACCGTGCCCCAGATACAGCAGCTGCTCGCAGAGAGCCACAAGGCTGGTAAGAAGTGCCTGAACACGGGCTCACGTGTTGCTACATAGAACCGATCGGCAGTAGTGACTCTGAAAAAAGGTTCCAGATACAGTAGGACCCTTTTCAGGTCAGAAGGAACCACTGTAAGGTTCCATACAACACCACAGACCTGAAACGGCTTCTCTCTGGATTCTCCTCTGAGATTCTTGCGCCTGAGAATTAGAATAGTGTGATGGTAGGAATGAATGAGAAGCATGAGAATTAATCTTTAAGAGTTCTAGAACGCAAGGACTTGAACCCTGGCTACACACCTTTATGTCTCTCACCCCTTCCCTCTCTCTGCAGGTCTGAAAGTGGTTCTGGACTTCTGTGACCTGGATCTGTCTGGACCTCAGGTAGGCCTACTTTATTTAGGGCAGGACGACACATTGTCTTACAACAGGTGACATCATCTTAATGTGACGCGTCCAGTTTCATTGACGGCTGTAGAATGGAGCCGGGTGTCAGGTATGAGGAGGAGTCCTGTGTTTTGGCAGTATGGGGCCCTATTCTGGCTGGAGCAGGGCGTGGCAGGCTTCGCCATCTGTGACACAGACGCAGCGTACTCAGAGAAGGTGAGACGGACTGAAGAGCTGATGAAGCAGAAATAGAGAGAATGAATGGATTGACACACAGATGATAAACGAACAAATTAATGGGTGAGTGAGAGAGTGAGAGGGTGAGAGGGTGAGTGAGAGAGGGAGTACTACACTGTATGTGTGCCTGTGTTTCAGACTCTGATGGAGTGGAGAATTCTGGTTGAGGAGTTCAGCACACGGAATGACGAGAGGTAACATGGTCTAACTAACACACTGCCCCTCTATGCCCGCTTTACAGAATGGCTGTTCCACTGCTGATTGTGTGTGTGTGTGTGTATGTGTGTGTGTGTGTGTGTGTGTGTGTGTGTGTGTGTGTGTGCGCGCACGCGCGCGCGTGTGCGATTGTGTGTAGAATCGTGGTGGTGCGACAGACAGGAGAGTCTCCTCCTGCACTGAATACCTCCAGCCCATCCCTCAACAGCTCATTGGTCGAGATGGTCACAAGGTCAATCCTGCCGCGCTCAGATCACCTCCTGTCTGCACAGGAAGTCGCAGTTGCCGTGGAAACACACCTGCTGACATCCAAAGGGGACATATGGCCAAGTTGGACGGTAGGGCACAGTTGTTTGTCCCTCATTGACTTACAGTAACTTATTTTACTGCATAACCGATGCAGTTATACCTTAATATTGGCCAAGGTACTTAAGCGTGCGTGTGCGTCAGGTGGGAGGTGAAGTGTCTTGGGGGCTGCGTAGAGTGCTCATGGTCGTGATGATGACGCTACCTGGAACACCTATGATCAAATATGGAGAAGAGATCTCCCAAAATCAGGTACTGTACTCTGGGCTTCTGCCCACATGCGCCCCCTGTCCTTTCTGGCTCTTTGGTTGTCAGGTCATACAGTGCAATATACCTGAGGAACCCTGTTTTATTTCTCTCCTCCAGAATGTGTCTCGGGTAGAACAGACTACTGGTCAGGGAAAATCACCGCTGGTGAGCAGGGGCTCAAAGCCTTCTCCTCCTCCTCTTCTCTTCCTCTTCTCTTCCTCTTCCTCTTCTCCTCCTCTTCTCTTCCTCTTCTCCTCCTCTTCCCCTCCCTTTTACCCTCCTCTCCAGTCCCCAGTATTCATCTCCTCACCTCTCCTCTCATTTTGTGGTTTCCTCACCTCTTCTCCTTCTCTTCCTTCTTCTTCTTCTTTTCTCCTCTGTTCACCTCCTCTCCTCCTGACTCTGTTTCTGTTCTGCCGCCAGGCTGAGGGGAAACGGAAGCGTTTGGCCGTGGCTCTGTTCAGCTCCCTCAGTCACTCCCGAGCCAGAGAGGAGGCCCTCATCTACGGCAGCTTCACCTTCCTCCCCTTCAACGCCGCCTCCTCCAACTCCACCGCCGCCCCCGTCTCCTCCTCTCCCCCCATCCTGGCTTTCCTGCGTTCCTGGGGCTGCGTCCACTTCCTGGTCCTGCTCAACCTGGGGTCCGAGCCGCAGGCCCTCGACCCTGCCTGGGTCCCCAGGCTGCCCAGCGCTGGGGTGTTCGTGACCAGCACGGGGATGGACCGGCTGGGCGCCACCTCGCTGGACACTCTGAGGCTTCAGCCCCTGGAGGCCATCGTCATCAAACTCTTTGAGACGGGAAGCTACGGATCCTAGTGCATGCTGGGGGATGGAGAAAGGTGGGGGGGGGGGTATTGACGTGCTGATGCCTTTGTGACTTATGACTGAATTTGTCACGATGAAATGTGAAGACCTCACGAGGGGCGACGGATGTTAAACGCTGCATCAAAAGGTAGATCTGAAAAGAAGAAAATAGTGAAAGTGAGAAGTGAAACAACTGCACAGTAAACATTGTCCCCCACCAATGACAGATGTATACAAATATAGGACATATATTTATGTACTATAGAAAATGTCTTATTATTATTATGAGGCATGTCCCTTTGTGGTAATGACGGACTGTATGCGTGATCAGATATATTAAAGGTTTTACGTGTTATTTATTTTATGTGCATAGTATTTATGTTCCGGAGCTCTAAGCTCTTGTGAAAATTAGAAGGGTCCCTGCGCACTTTCTTTCAATTCTGGAAATCCAGAAAGCCACACAAATGACTCCTCTACGGAAGAGCATTAGGGCCAACAGCGGAGTTTTTTTTTTTTCTTTTTAAAGTTATCTCTGACTTTTTTTTCTCACAAATTCTGACTTTTTTTTCTCAGAAATTCTGACTTTAATCTCAGAAGTTATTTCAGACTTTTTTTCTCAGAAATTCTGACTATAAAGCCAGAAATTCTGGCTTTAAACTCAGAAGCTTAAAAAAATAATAAACTCAGTTGTTGGCCCTAATGCTCTTCCGTACTCCTCAATCCAGTTACAATTGCAACACATATTCATTAGGTTGTCCTCAGACGAGCTTGACAGCGAAGTCTCCAATCCTCTCGGTCGTCCATACATCCAGCCAGTTCTGCAGAACTTCCACTCCTGCGTCCCCCCCTAAGTACATGCACGTATGTTGGTGTGGGACATCCTCTTAATCGGTGCCCGTGTGTTGGTTCCCGGAGCACCAGCTTGCTGGCTGGGAGTTCATGATGTCTGCCCAGATAGCAAAAATTCTGGGCCATATATGGGCCGGAACTAAGCCACAAGGGCCAGATCTGGCCTGTATATGGCCCAGATCCGCTTGCTATCTGGGTGTGGCAGTGGCCAGCAAGTTTCATCCTCCTGGATGCCATAACAGATCATATAAGACACATTAGGATGGATAAATGAATGAACTATAGGGGGGAAAACAATGATGGGACTGAAGAAGACGGAGAGGGACTACAATAACAGTTTACTGTTATCAATAAAATTATTGAAAATAAGATTTTGTGTAACTATAATTCTTTCTGACCCATTATCTACCCCATGTGTGACGGACTATCAACCAACAGGACTGTACACGGGTGACCAAAAGTGCGATGAATTGAAATCGTTTTTTATGTTTACCAGCAGAGGGTGCCAAATACCTAGGTTAGAGTGAACACTACTCAACTCCACTGTGAAGCTCACCCCATGAGTTCACCATATCTCTTCACTCTGTCTGTGTGTACTGTCACTGTCATCTCCAAAGTCCCAAGATGATTGTCTGTGTACACACAATAGCCACTTTAAGTAAATCTGTTTCAAGAGCTTTGCAAAGCTTGCCCTTATCCTAACATTCTTCATGAGAACTCTTATAGACACCAATAAGCACGTCTCAGCCCAGGATTAAAATAACTTAACTTTAAAGTTATTTCAATTTCGCTCAATCTAAACCATGCATCCATTATTTTGAAAGTTAGTATGTGTGAGCTGAGCTCCCCAGAGTGTGGCACTGGATACTGTTTCGCAGACACATGGTCGGTGTTACACATGTTCCTGTTGCATCCATTATGCTTTCGTGGCAGGCTGTGCCTACAAGGAAACCGCAGTGTGGCTGTCACAAATCCAACAATGAGCAAACAAGGCATGGCAAGGGAAACTATTTATAAAGCACATTTAAAATGACTTCAGTCAACCAACATGCTGTACAGAGGTGAGCCCTAAGTAAACACGGAACAAGGAACACAAACAAGGAACTACAACAAACAATACAAGACATATTGTAGTGAAACGCCAGGCAGAAGAAGTGGGTTTTTAAGGAGGATTTAAAAATCTCCAATCTCAAACACATGACAACGCATCAAAAAAAGACCGTGTGTCTCTAGCCCACTCTGAGGACGAGTTGTGGGGTCGTGGCGTGTATAGTGGCGTGATGGCGAGACTCCGCCCCCTCGGGTCAGAGCCAGTCAGGAACAGTGTAGCTCTCTCTGGGCCACCCTCCTGCACCCACCGGGGAAGACCGTGTGTCTCTAGCCCACTCAGGGGCCGAGTTGTGGGGTTCGTGGCGTGGATAGTGGCGTGATGACGAGACTCCGCCCCCCCAGTTGTGGCTCACTTCCGTTGTGTTGTGGCTCACTTCCGTTGTGTTGTGGCCGGTTTGTGTTGTGTTGTGGCCGGTTTGTGGCCGGTTTGTGTTGTGGCCGGTTTGTGGTGTGTTGTGGCCGGTTTGTGGTGTGTTGTGGCTGGTTTGTGTTGTATTGTGGCCGGTTTGTGGTGTGTTGTGGCCGGTTTGTGGTGTGTTGTGGCCGGTTTGTGGTGTGTTGTGGCTGGTTTGTGGTGTGTTGTGGCCGGTTTGTGTTGTATTGTGGCCGGTTTGTGTTGTGTTGTGGCCAATTTGTGGCCGGTTTGTGTTGTGGCCGATTTGTGTTGTGTTGTGGCCGGTTTGTGTTGTGTTGTGGCCTATTTGTGTTGCCTTGTCACCTTTTTGATGCGTTGTCACTTTTTTTGATGCGTTGTCACTTTTTTTTTTGATGCGTTGCCACTTTTTTTTGATGCATTGTCACTTTTTTTGATGTGTTGTGTTTTGACACTTCAGGGCCACCGTAACAATGGAGGTCAATGGAGCATACGTAAATGCGTTGAAAAACTATGATAAATGTGCTTTTCTGAGATGGGAAGCACAGGGTGTAATATTACCAGTCTCAGTATTCTCTCGTGAAATGTATCACAATCCAAATATTTTTAGGTGTTTGACATGACTTGCACATAGTCCTCCATGGGAGCAGTGAAAACAAGCGCCAGGGGAATGCTTATGTTCAAGCCAGGCCAAACATGTAGCAATATTTGGATTACGATGCATTTCACAGGAGAGCTTATTGAGACCAGTAACTGTCCGTGGTGTACCTGTACTGTGGGTTAGCAGTCTGAAGAGAATCTGAGGCACTCTTGTGAATGTATTTATTTATTTATTATTAATGTTGCTTTGTATCGACTGTAATGTTATATGGTGTTTTAGCGAGCAAATAAACACTTACTGTCCAGATAAATAGCTCTAAACAAGACTTTTGCACAGTACTGCACGACACCCAGAGAAGTCTTTAGCCTGCAGACCTGCCCCTGGATGAGCTCTGGTCCCCAGCAGTACATCTCCTCTCCTGGGTTAACCAATAAAGACCAGCAGGTGCTCTGGGTCATGACCCCAATCATTTCCCAGTTAAATATGTGTGTGTGTGTGTGTGTGTGTGTGTGTGTGTGTGTGTGTGTGTGTGTGTGTGTGTGTGTGTGTTGTGTATCCATAGGCATTGTTTGTAGGACCGGGGTGGGGTGGGTTGGGTGGGTGGGTAGGGTGTTTGTGTATTATAAAAAAAATGAAAATTGAACTTGTATGTACAATGTTTATATGTATCCCTGTACATTCAATAAAATAAATGTATTTAAAAAAAATAATATATGTGTGTGTGTGTGTGTGTGTGTGTGTGTGTGTGTGTGTGTGTGTGTGTGTGAGAGAGAGTGAGTGTGCGCGCCGCGTGTGTGTGTGTGTGTTTGTTTATTTGTGTAGGGTTGTATACAGTATGTATTTGTGTGTGTGTGTGTGTGTGTTCAGCATACAGTATACAGGTTCAATAATATCATAGTGAACAGGATAATCAACAGCCCCCTGTACTGAACGAGAGCAGATTATTGTGATTACTGTACACTGTGCTGGTAGACAAACTGAATTAGTATTCTTACAAATCAAATTATATTTTGATTGATGGATCTTTATGGAAGAATCCCCATCTGCAAAGGAGAGAATGGCTGCACACAAGTAGCTCCCACAGTGCATTTAATAAAATAAGGCACAATGTTTCAGCACACATGGCTTTCATCAGGTGCAATGATCCCCATCTGAACCAGTCCTACTCAGCCAGTCAGTAGAGACTGACTGCCTGTCTCTGTTGGTTGGCTGGCTGGCTGGATGTCTGGGTCAAGGGTTCTTCAGAGTGTGGGTCAGAACGTGGAGAGAGACTCCTTGACCAAACAACTTGATACTTATATACGCTTAAAAACTGTCCCAGAAAAACTGTTAACTTTATCTCAGAAAGGAAGAAAGACAGAGAGAAAAGATAGGAAGTGATAGCCCCCCCCCCCCCTTCCCCAGCAATAACAATACAGTCTGAGTTCCTCGTGAGCCCATTTCACCATAGGAGTCTCTTAATATGACATCTGTCACCACCAAAAAAGAAGTTAGAAGTTAGAAGTCCCACTGATTGTCTCGCACCTGAGTGTGTGAAATTTGTTCTCCGCATTTGACCCATCCCCTGGGGGAGCGGTGAGCAGCAGCGGTGCCGCGCTCGGGAATCATTTGGTGATGTATGATTTGTTTTCAATGAAGGCATGATATGACTGAATAACAGTGGGATTTCCCCACTCGTCACCTTTCCAGTTCCCACATGGAAGTCTTTAAAGATGGCGTCACACCCTGGATTTATTAAGAGAACTGAAGGAGTTGTTCCAAGATGGCGGCCCATTCATTCCAATGAAAGTGACACGGGTCTTTCTGCAGACTCCCAGACTACATGACAACACCCAATTCATTACATGACAACCTCTCTTCACGACACGACTTCCTGGATTAGTATGAGGATGGTGCTTGGTAACAGGAAGTACTCAGAGACAATGGACATTGGGACCATGTGTGGCAGTGACTGTTCTCTTTTGTGAGTGTGGTCGTGGTGATTTTTTATATGTTGTGTCCATTAACATGATGCCCCTTGCTTCAACGTCTTCAATACATGTCTGTATTTTTCCTGCATTATGTTGTAAATTTCCTTTTTTTAATGATCTGGGACAAATGAGTGGTTTATTATATTAGAGATGAGTCAGAATCACATCACCTAGAAACTTCATATGTTTCGACAAAGTGAACGAGAGAAAAGAGAAAGAAGATGAGAGAGAGGGGATGAAGAGAAAAAGAAAGAAAGAGAGATGAAACAGGATGTTTTATTGTTTACTTCGCTGTAAACAACAAAATGTAATCTCTGTGGCTGAATACTTTACTGGAATACAGCGAGATTCATCCTGGCTGCTCTCTCTACGCACACACATGCTGTAGGGGAGAAGCCTTCTACTCTCTAGCCATCTCTATGGAGGCTGTGGAGCTCAGGGTGGGTTTGCAGGCCATCACATCCCGTGTGTTCTGTGGGACTAGAAGGGCATGGCAGGCCCAGAGCAAATGACAATTATTTATTTAACCCTTGTTTTTTCAGGGGAACCCGTTGAGACCAAGGCCACATTTTATATGGTTCATTCATACAGTAATTAAAATTAAAATAAAAACATAAAATATCCTAAAACAAAACAAAACCATTTTACACATTCAAGCTGACAAACGCCATGGCAACACTATTCAAAATAACGAACATCTCAACCTCAAACTCACCTATCACACCCTTGAACTTGACCAATGAGAAGAATGCATCCAATTTGAACGTCTCTTGAAGCTCATTTCATGCTCTAGGAGCACAATAACTAAAAGCAGATTTCCCAGCTTGATTTTGATTGGAGGGACCTCAAGAACTAACCAATCATGTTAGTTCCAATCCAATCATTACCCTGTCTGGTAATGACTAGAACACCATGTAAATGGGGATGTCAGGTAAGGTAGTGTAGCTTTTGTACTATGGGATAGCTTACAAAAACTACCCCCCCCCCCCACCATGACTCATACATACTTTGCACCACTTGCACACAACCTGATTGTAGCACATATATATCACAACAGCACACACATTGTAGGCTATATAAAACATCATACGTCCATCACACTTCACTATGCACACACACTGTATACACTCACCACACTCCATTCTGTATAAATTGCGTCATTTTCCATTTGTGCCTGTCGTTTTATATTGGTGGACTGGAGGTCTATCAGTAACAAGGAACAAACAATACATATTGGCAATTTTAATTGACAATTTCTTCATGGTCCTTGGTTATATTGTATTTCGTATTTGCATTGTCATGTCTTTGCACTATCCTGCTCTGTCCTGCACCCATGTCCTATGTCGTCTCCATCAGTGGATACCATTATCCTAGTCAAAGTTCTAGTATTTATAAACCATTTACATGGTGAATAAACTGATCTGGAATCTTGTAAACAGGAGCAGGTGCTGCTTCCTGTTAGAGAACAGGGATGTTCCGTTATTTCCGTTAGCCTGATGGTTACAGTGATGTGTTCTAAATGATCACCAGTAATAACACGTGCTGAATGATAGTGTCAAGCTGTCTCAAAGTGGTAGAGGCAGCATGCATTACGGATGTTGTTTTAGTCAAGTGCTGACAGGAAAGTAGACTGTACTAGGAGCTTCCTATTATCACACGAAAAACATGATCTATTTCTTTATAAAAGAACCCAAGTTTCAATCTTAACTTGTATTTAGTTCAACAACATGCATTTGGAAAGACAACTTTTCTTCAATAAAAATCCCAAGGTACTTATAGGAGGGTACCCTCTCTTATTGCAGAACCATCAACCAAGTGCTAAGATACTGAAGTCAATTTCCTTCAAAGAGTGGGATCTATAGAATTGAGTGTATTTTGTTTTTGCTTAAATATAAATACAATGTCCTATTGGATCTGGGACAATCTTGGGTATGATATGTCTCCCATACTGTATAAGCCTACAGCTTACGGGAAAACAAGTCATGCTCGTCATGCGCCACCTCCACTAATCCTGTTCTTGTTCTGTTCCAGCCAAGGTCAACAACGACTTTAACTAGACAGAGGCCACCTGATTGAGGCCAATCCAGAAACCTGGCAGAAAGAACCAGAACCAGAACACACACTTGGGCTCTGGTTTAGACTGTGCCAGAACAACTTTCTGGATGTTCTGCCCAGAAGCTTCTTTCGTTAAGAGGCTCTTTAGCCCATTCAGTTGACCAATCAGAGAGCTTGCCCAGACCAGTTGACCAATCAGAACGCTCTAAATGAATGGCCCAAGAGCCTCTTAACGAAAGAAGCTTCTGGGAAACCTGGCCCTGTTCAGGAAGAGTTGATCGTAGGTTAGGTCACCTTTTGAGAAGGTGCAGAGATGATCTGGTGGGCTGCTAGTGTAACCGAGTTGAATTGCGTAAACTCATTCCTCAGTATAAATACTGCCCACACAGTCATCAAATTGCTAGCTTCTCGGTGGCATAGCCGGCTAAAGCAGTGTTCAAGACAGAGTCATGCTTTGGCAAGTAAGAGGATCCAAGAACCCAGTGAGCAAGTGAGGGTCGAAGCGATTCTGACAAGTGACACAATGACAACTGGAACACTAGCATCAAAGACAGGTGACGTGAAATATATCATTAACTAGAACATATAATAGCTACATCTCAATCTACAAAGTGTTCCTTAATGATTTTTCCGAGGGTTTCCCCACAAGGACGGCCAGAGAAGCCTGTATGGTTCTGGGTAGAACCTGTTTTAAGAGTATTTTATTCTGTATACCCAGTTCTTGGCATTCACCTGCAAGCAGAGCTCTTCAGCTGGGGGGATCAGGATGTCCACTGGGGTCAGGATTAATACTGTAGGTGAAAGTCTGTCTAAAGACGGCACATCAGTTACAGTAGGAGGCAGGCACCCTAATTCATACTCACACTGTACATAGGCTACAATACGTGAACAATGCAGTACTTAAACAGCACAGCAAAGTGAACACAGTAAATCAAGGTAAAAGAACAACAACTAAAAAACATTACTTTATATTCTAACTGTAATTAACACAAGAGTTATAACCTCTGTCTCCCTGGTTCCACTTTATTAATTATATTATATAATTAATATGTACACTGTATGTGCCTGCCTGTTTCTGAGTGTGTGTGTGTGTGTGTGTGTGTGTGTGTGTGTGTGTGTGTGTGTGTGTGTGTGAGAGAGAGAGAGAGAGAGAGAGAGAGAGGGAGTGAGTGTGTGTGTGTGTGTGTGTGTGTGTGTGCGTGCCTGCCTGCTTGCTTGCCTGTGTGTGTGTGTGTGTGTGTGAGAGAGAGAGAGAGAGAGAGAGAGAGAGTGAGTGAGTGAGTGAGTGAGTGAGTGAGTGAGTGAGTGAGTGAGTGAGTGAGTAAGTGAGTGAGCGTGTGTGTGTGTGTGCGCCTGCCTGCTTGCTTGCTTGCCTGTGTGTGTGTGTGTGTGTGTGTGTGTGTGTGTGTGCTTGCATGCCTGTGTGTGTGGTGTTTATTGAAAGATGCCAGTGTTGTGTTTTATATCCTGCTCCTGGGTAAACACAGCTCTGTGGTTAATCTGCTGGGGTTTTCCTCCACTGCCCACCAGCCAGACCTGCCACCGCCGCACCAGGGAGGAGGGACATATCTGGTGAGGGTGAAGAGACTAGAATGCTGGCTATGGGGTTATCATGCCATCGTATTAGATTGATAGGAGGACAAGAATAGATTTAGAAGTGTGGGTGTGGATGTTTGTTCTGGTTATCTCACCCTCATGTCATCCTCTATTAAATCAAGCCTGTCAGGGTAAGAGGTCTGTTTAACATCCACATGCCCATGTGACCCTATTCAAAAGACACAACTGATCCTTCGGTAGCCTATCAGGGCAACTCTCAGATTAGAAAAGGCCAGACCTCAGGGGAATTCCACACCCCAACTCAATCCTAGCCTGGAGGTCCAGCTCATCCGTCTGGCTTATAGCCTACCTCAGGCCACCCCATTATTGGGGGTGGCTGTAGCTCAGTTGGTAGAGCGGGTCGTTCAGTGATTGAAGGGTCAGTGTTTCGAATCCCAGCTCCGACTGTCCACATGTCGAAGTGTCCTTGAGCAAGACACCTAACCCCAAATTGCTCCCAATGAGCAGGTTAGCACCTTGCATGGCAGCTACCGCCATTGGTGTATGAATGTGTGTGTGAATGGGTGAATGAGAGGCCATTGTAAAGCGCTTTGAGTGCCACTAAGGTGGAAAAGCGCTATATAAGTGCAGTCCATTTACCATTATAGTTAGCTGGATACTCAGAAATAACCTACGGTATACTCAGCACCATACTGCAGGTCCTGGGGTCAGACAACTGGCCTGCCGTTCCGACGCAATTAGCCTTCAATTACGGAGCCTCTGCCGGAGCAGTGAAGATGGAAACAGGGGAGCTCGGGGAGAGGGCAGAGCTCCTGGAAATGTCATTACTAATTTGGCGGCACATCTGATTCACCTCGCATGTGTATTTGCCTTAGCGGTGCTGGCAGGAGTTATAGCTTTTTATGGCTTTTTGTGCAATGGAAAATAACCTATAATAAATCCGAGACTTGTCAGGTGGTTTACTACAGTAGAAGCCTGCTGACTGACTGAACTGAGAGTTTAACTAATTGAACACTTGTTTTTATGTATTGTGTCAGTGTGCATATATACCCCTACAATAGGCCTCTCTGGGAGATTTGTGCTCTGGGTTGTCGACTCTATTGTATATTATTCAAAGAATGTTATTGGAGGTCTGTTGATGCATAGAAAACTATCAACAAACGTTTAACTACCCACCAGCCCTAGTCTGGAATAAAACGTTACAAAACATGGGCATAGGTGGCAGAGCCAGAGCCTTTCCTTTCAAATCCAGCTGCATTTGAAATTAATGTCATCAGGAGCGTTTAGTCGGGACTAAATGAAAAACTGATCCACCCCATTAAAGAAGAAAACCGTAGCTAGCCAACTCTGTTCAGTTTGGCCAGCATCCTTCTCTTGGCAACTTCTGTCACTGAGTCCAGGCTGACCCCCAGAACAGAACCAGCCCTCCTGACCCCCAGAACAGAACCTGCCCTCCTGACCCCCAGAACAGAACCCGCCCTCCTGAGTCCAGGCTGACCCCCAGAACAGAACCAGCCCTCCTGACCCCCAGAACAGAACCTGCCCTCCTGACCCCCAGAACAGAACCTGCCCTCCTGACCCCCAGAACAGAACCTGCCCTCCTGAGTCCAGGCTGACCCCCAGAACAGAGCCCGCCCTCCTGAGTCCAGGCTGACCCCCAGAACAGAACCAGCCCTCCTGACCCCCAGAACAGAACCCGCCCTCCTGAGTCCAGGCTGACCCCCAGAACAGAACCTGCCCTCCTGACCCCCAGAACAGAACCTGCCCTCCTGACCCCCAGAACAGAACCAGCCCTCCTGACCCCCAGAACAGAACCAGCCCTCCTGACCCCCAGAACAGAACCAGCCCTCCTGACCCCCAGAACAGAGCCCGCCCTCCTGAGTCCAGGCTGACCCCCAGAACAGAGCCCGCCCTCCTGAGTCCAGGCTGACCCCCAGAACAGAACCAGCCCTCCTGAGTCCAGGCTGACCCCCAGAACAGAACCCGCCCTCCTGAGTCCAGGCTGACCCCCAGAACAGAACCTGCCCTCCTGAGTCCAGGCTGACCCCCAGAACAGAACCTGCCCTCCTGAGTCCAGGCTGACCCCCAGAACAGAACCAGCCCTCCTGACCCCCAGAACAGAACCTGCCCTCCTGAGTCCAGGTTGACCCCCAGAACAGAACCAGCCCTCCTGACCCCCAGAACAGAACCAGCCCTCCTGAGTCCAGGCTGACCCCCAGAACAGAACCAGCCCTCCTGACCCCCAGAACAGAACCAGCCCTCCTGAGTCCAGGCTGACCCCCAGAACAGAACCTGCCCTCCTGACCCCCAGAACAGAACCTGCCCTCCTGAGTCCAGGCTGACCCCCAGAACAGAACCTGCCCTCCTGACCCCCAGAACAGAGCCCGCCCTCCTGATCAGTTCGTCCAGCCTGTTAGCGTCCGCTGCTTTGATGCTGCTGCCCAGCACAGGACAGCGAAGAAGATGGCGTCCGCTACTACAGACTGGTAGAACGTGTTGAGCATTTTCCTACATACATCAAAGGACCTCAGCCTCCTCAAGAAATAGAGTCGACTCTGTCCCTTCTTGTAGATGGCCTCTGTGTTTTCTGCCCATTCCAACCTGTTGTCCAGATGCACACCTAAGTACTTGTATGACTGGACCATCTCGACATCCACCCCCTGAACGAGACAGGGGTCAGCTGAGCTCTCTTTCTCCCAAAGTCCACCAACATTTCAGTTTTTTCCTCACGTTGAGCTGTAGGTGGTTGGGTAAATGGACTGCACTTATATAGCGCTTTTATCCAAAGCGCTTTACAATGGCCTCTCATTCACCCATTCACACACACATTCACACACCAATGGCGGCAGCTGCCATGCAAGGTGCTAACCTGCTCATTGGGAGCAATTTGGGGTTCAGTGTCTTGCCCAAGGACACTTCGACATGTGGACAGGAGGAGGCGGGATTCGAACCGCCGACCCTACAATCATTGGACGACCCGCTCTACCACTGAGCCACAGCCGGCCCCCACAGCCGAACCAGTGGTTCTATGCACTCCAGCCAAAACACTTCTCCACTAGGCCTCTGTATTCCTCCTCCTGCTACACATCCAAAGGGAAGGCGTTCCAGAGAGCGGGAGCTACAGCTGCGAAAGCTTGGTCATAGTTATCGAGTATCTCCAGAGACTGAGTTCCTGAGGAAGTCATAAAGTTGATGATCCGGGAGCAGTGTTCTTTCCAAGAGACGTGTGTGTGTCATAAAGTTCAGTAGGTCTGTGACATGCTCTCAGCCCAGACGTAGTAAAACATTTGTCTGGAGGGTCTGATCTTAAACTGCTGTGGTTCAGATAAGATTAATGATCATCTGCAAATTACACATAATATGCTGGAGCTGCTGCCTCCACGACCCGACCCTGGATACGCGGATGAAGATGGATGGATGGAGGGATGTGAACACACTATATAATTTAGGTCTACTAAAAACATGATAAAACTACTATGTTGCATTTAAAACCAAGCGCACATTCACTGGTGAAATAAATGACACCAACAACTTTCATCACAGCAAAACTGGCGATGAAGATCAGGCCACAACAGAGATTAAAAAGCGCACATAATATTGGAATACATGACTTACAGCACAACTAAATGTAAGACTACTGCATTTATGAAAAAGTTAAACAGTTGATAAATTAATTAAATCATTGAAATAAATTAAACCATTGATTACCAAACGTGACAACTGTTTCCAAAGCCATGTCATGGCAACATAGTCTACATAGACTAACTTACGCTGAATTCACACCTCTGAAATTTTTGAAAAAGTGACAGGTTTCAATTCATTATCTATGACGAGGAGACAATTCGCTGTTGTCTGGAGTCAGAGCCAGCAAAAAGCAATGCGAAAAAGCTACACTTTTTAGCTGAGATTTGTGGTGAAAAAAAGAGGTAAACAATCTGAAAAAGAAGCTTGCTGTATATTTCAAAGATTACCTTCCCCCCTGAAACATACAGTAGCTTGGAAGATGAGGACCACATGATTGTTGTAATTTCCACCTAGTCTCACATAGGCAGACCTATCTCGAAGACAAGTGTGTCTCTAGCCCGCTCAGGGGCTGAGTTGTGGGATCCGTGGCGTGGATAGTGGCGTGATGGCGAGACCCCGCCCCCTCGGGTCAGAGCTGGTCATGGACAGTGTACCTCTCTCCGGGCCACCAACCTGCCCCCACCAGTGAAGACCCTGTGTCTCTATCCCACTCAAGGGCTGAGTTGTGGGGTCTGTGGCGTAATGGCAGACTCCGCCCCCTCGCGTCATATTGGGTCGGGGCAGTGGAGCCCTCTCCGGGCTACCCACCTGCCCCCACCGGTGAAGACCGTGTTTCTCTAGCCCTCTCAGGGGCTGGTTTGTGAGGTCCGTGGCGTGGACAGTGGCGTGGTGGCAAGACTCCGCCCCCTCGCGTCCTATTGGGTCGGGGGCTGTGGTCCCCTCTCTGGGCTACCCACCTTCCCCCACCGGTGAAGACAAGTGTGTCTCTAGCACTCTCAGGGGCTGACTTGAGGGGTGTATGGCGTGGTGGCGAGACTCCGCCCCCTCGGGTCAGAGCCAGTCAGTGACAATGTAGCCCGCTGAGCAGTAGTCATAACTAGAACACAGAGGATCTGGAAAATGTGTTTGTTTATAGTGTTTTTGTTTTGATGTTTTGGAACCACTGCCTCTTGTGGTAGCAACATAGAACTGCAGGTTCGGGGACCACTGCCTCTTGTGGTAGAGACATAGAACTGCAGGTTCTGGGACCACTGCCTCTTGTGGTGGCAACATAGAACTGCAGGTCAACAACATGACAGAGGAAGCCAGGGAGGAAGTCAGGGAGGGAGGGAGGGAGTGACAACCGGACATTAACTATCATTGGTGTGCTGGCTTACAGGCACTACACACAATCATCTTACAGTCACACTTCCAGTATCTCCGTAATGTCCTCTCAGTACACGCATAGTAAAGTCTGGAGGGCATCCTAAACCGCTGTG
>NC_140234.1:13990841-14018341 GCF_949987555.1 Borostomias antarcticus
CCATTCACACACCAATAGCGGCCGCTGCCATGCAAGGTGCTAACCTGCTCATTGAGCAATTTGGGGTTCAGTGTCTTTGCCCAAGGACACTTCGACATGTGGACAGGAGGAGGCGGGATTCGAACCGCTGACCCTACGATCATTGGACAACCCGCTCTACCTCCGGAGCCACAGCACGGCCCGGGGTGTGTGTGTGTGTGTGTGTGTGTGTGTGTTTGTTTGTTTTTGCGTGTGTGTGTGTGTGAGTGTGTGTGTGTGAGTGTGTGCGTGTGAGTGAGTGAGTGAGTGAGTGAGTGAGTGAGTGAGTGAGTGAGTGAGTGAGCGAGCTTATTTGCTTGTGCGTGTGTGCTTGTGTGTGGTGTGTGTGTGTGTGTGTGCTTTGCATGTGTAGTGTGTGTGTGCAGTGTACATATGTTTGTATTCATGAGTGAGTGTGTGTTTATGTGCTTGCATGTATTTACTTGTGTGTGTGTGTGTGTGTGTGTGTGCATGTGTGTGTGCGTGCTTGAGTTTGCTTGTGTGTTTGTTCATTATGTTTAATGCATCCATTCCCCTCCACTTCTCTCTCCCCTCAAGGCTGCTAATCCCGCCTGCCCCTCCGACCCTCACTCTCTTTCCCAAAACATCTCATAACTACTTAGTCTACCTAGTCTACTTAGTCTACTTAGTCTACTTAGTCTACCCGCTCCTACAGACTACTATCACTCTCTGTAAACAGCAGCTTGACAAGCCGTCACAGTCCAGTGTTGAGACATGCCGGTGTCTCAACACTGAGACATATCAGAACACCGCCCTGCTTTAGAGGAAGTAACAGGGGGAACCCCTGCCTTTCCACAAGGAAGCAGTTTCAGGGACTGAAGGCTTGGCCTAAAACCTCGGGTAGCCTGACAACCAACCGTCCTTCCTCCCTCTCCTCTTTCCTTCTCTCCTATCAGAGGACAGATATGGCTGACGGGGTAACATCCTACCGTCTAGTCCACTCCCGTGCCTCCAGTCATAAAATCACAGATCACCTCCATGAAAGCAGGAGGCGGTGTGCGTTGTAAGCGGCGCCTCGTCCCCGACTGAGGGTCGTCACATAGCCTCTCTCCTGGGAGAGCCAGCCGTTATCAATCAATCAATCAATCAAAGCTTTATTTGTATAGCGCATTTCATACCCAGAGGCAACACAATGCGCTTTACAGAGAACAAGGGAGGTGGGCATACGACCCACCTCTACATATTCCAGAGAGAAGCAAAAAAACAGTATCACCCAGGGGCCAGATAAGTGAGCTGTAAAAAAGTCTTCCCTGACCCCTCTCAACAAGGCGATCGAGCAAGCTCCTGGAGTATGTTGGTCTACCGGCTAAGCCAGCCGTTATGGCGATGTTATTGTTTTTTGTCTACCGGCTAAGCCAGCCGTTATGGCGATGTTATTGTTTTTATTGTAAAGTCGTGTCTTGTCGTGTCGCCCTTCCACGCTCCAGTGCTCTCTAATGGGCAGGTGTGTTCTATTCCCGCCGGCCGTGGGTGTGGCCTCAGCACGCCTGCACGCTGGTAGAGAGGTGTGTTATAATACAACAGAACCATAGTGATACTCTCTTTCTTTGTGTGGCGTCGGGTTTCACTGCTTATACCTCCCTGTCCCACTAGTGCTCCACATTGCAGAGACAAAGGAACACATAGGTATCAAGTAGCAACTACGATTTATTGGGTGAGTTCTGATCCCATTGAGCTCCTGAGCAAAAGTCAAAAAAATGAATGGAGGTGAATGGCCGGCCATGTTTGGGCAGCTCATGGACGCGCCCTGTGATTCAGATACGCTCCAAATTTGAATGTGCTCTAAGTTGACCTGCTACACCCCTCCACCGAGTTTCATGAAAATCAGTCTGGTAGGTTTTGTGTATTTGTAGTCCAAAAAATGAATGGAGGTGAATGGCTGGCCCGGCCGTGTTTGGGCGGCTCGTGGACCCGCCCTGTGATTCGGATCCGCTCCAAAATGTCATTGGGTTCTGAGTTGACCATGCTACAGCCCTCCACCAAGTTTCATGAAAATTGGTCTGGTACTTTTTCAGAATCCTGCTAACCAACCCACCAATAAACCAAAACACGCCACCGAAAAACCAGCGCGTTCGCTGGGGCGCAGGTAACTATATTACAATCCTCTGATTCTGAGAAAGTGTCCAGGTACTGTTAACCCGTTTTCAGGTCTGGAGGTTTCCATATAGAACCCCCTCAAGTCAGAAAGAACCGTTTGGCATCTTACAGACCTGGAAAGGGTTCTGTCTGGAACCATTGTTCAGAGGGTTCTTCTACTGTTACAAATGGTTCTATACAGCCCAGAGTGTAGCGACTTGGCGATGGTGATGACAGTAAACTGTCTAATTGTTTGGGTAACCTAGTTCCTGCGTTTCCTGGCAGGAGCTGTGGGTGGTAGCTTAGGGGGAAACTGTTGAATGTAGGATACCTCGGTCATGAGCGAACGGACCAGATATGAAACTGCTAGCACAGGTTTCCAGCAATGACTTGAATTTTTCTATACGTCTCAAACTGCCACAGCAGGAACTGCTGATTAAAGGCTAAATAAGCTTCTTACAATGGCAGTTGTTTTTCACCTGTAGCCAAATACTGCTACCACCAGTTAGCAGGATGTTCAGCCATGATTTTAATGATTCTTTATACACCCATGACTGACTACCGTCACTACAGCTGTGCATTCTCCAGATACTGTACTGCTGCTGCATACTCAAAACAATAGATACAGTTGTTAAGATTCCCTAGATAATGTTGCAAAGAAGAAATGAATAATGCTGGTTGCCTGGGGCTCTGACTAACTGAAATAGGATGCAACCTGAGCTGCCAGGCTCGCCTCTAGACTGTTAATCTGTTGAAGGATACAGATATCTGTCATTAAGGAATTATCTACCTGATTGACTCACACTGCACTTGAGGTGTGTGTGTGTGTGTGTGTGTGTGTGTCTGTGTGTGTGTCTGTGTGTGTATGTGTGTGTGTATGTGTGTGTGTATGTGTGTGTATGAGTGTGTGTGTGTGTGTGTGTGTGTGTGTGTGTGTGTGTGTGTGAGAGAGTGTGCCCAGCTCCTTGGCCCACAGGCCCAAGCCCATAGCTAGACCATTTGCTCAGAGAGAGATAAAGAGAGAGAGAGAGTGAGAGAGACTACTGTTGAGACATGTTGGAAACCTGACCTCTTCCTTCTGAAGAATAGAAGCTTTTCTGTTTCCTTTATCTGCACAGAGTTGTCTGCTCCTGTAACTAAGCCCATCAGGAACCAGGGAATAGGAGACAGATAAGGACAGATGGAGAAGGAGATATGGTACAGAGGTTGCATCTAAGTGTTTTAGTCTGACAGTGATGAAGGGAGGGAGGACAGGAGGAAGGATAATGAAACTGATTCATTATTGGAAGGAGGAGGGATGTAGCACTTGGTTTTGTTAATGGTTCAATTGTTTTTAAACTTTAATGTAGGCGTCTGTGAGTAAATGTTTGTCCAGGAAGAATAGGGTATTTGCTCAGCATATATTTCAAGAGGGCCTGTTGTTCAAACAGAGTGAGAAACGGTGTGGGAAAATACTGTTTGCTTTGTAGGTTTCTCAGAAACAACTTTCACCTCAGAAGTGGAACATTCACACTTCTCATAAGACGTATACTTTCTCTTCTGGTACGTGACTCAGCGTTTTTCTCTACAACTAAGATTTGCTCTATCGTCAAACTGTGTGATGTGTTTTGATCAGTCCAGTCACCAACACTTGACTAAATCTACTGGCTCAACCTTTTCCCAACATTTCAAACATTACCTGTGAACCAAAGCCAGAACACAATGACATACGTGAGTTCTGTAAACATACTTAAGTTCTGTAAACATACTGCACATCAATCAAACTTGCTTTATATAACCTTTAACCACAGGTTCCATAAACGTTGGTGCAATCAAGGATCAGTTCTAAATCAGTCAGTTTTTTACCAGGCCTATTGGGCTCATTGTTAGCTAATGTGATATTTCACTTAACTTCTGAGTTGAAAGTCTCTTCTGAGAAAACCACAAAGCAAACACCGTTCCTTTTTTTTTTTTTTTAGGGCTTTTCAGCTTTAACGAGATAGGACAGTTGAGAGAGACAGGAAACATGGGAGAGAGAGAGGGGAGGACATGCGGCACAGGACCCAGGCCAGGAATCGAACCCGGGTCCGCCGCGCAAAGGACTAGCCTTCATATTGGGCGCGCCTTACCCGGTGAGCTACCAGGGCGCCCCGCAAACACCGTTCCTTAACGCTGTGCTCTCTGTTTGAGCTCGGAGTCGCTAGGTATGGATGGGCATATCTACTGTGTTACTGATGGTGAGGTTGGATTGGGTGTTATTATGGATGCTTTATTGGTCGGATGAGCTACGGGCTTCTGTGTATCACTAGTGCACAGACGATCTGACACACTGATGGGCATGGGCTGGCCTGCAGGGAGGTGATGAGAGAGAGAGAGAGAGGACTGTGTGAGTGTGTGTGTGTGTGTGTGTGTGTGCGTGTGTGTGTGTGTGTGTGTGTGTGTGTGTGTGTGTGTGTGTGTGTGTGTGAGAAAGAGAAAGAGAGTGGGTAAGAGGGGGGGAGGAAGAAAAGGATCAGATAAGGGTTAAATTCTCATCTTTTAAAAGTGTTTTAAGACATCATCCATCTCCTTCAGACCCGGCGTCCAGAACCCGTCTCTCTTGTCTGCCGATCCTGTCCTCTTCTGCAGATCAGACACTGAAGGAGCGCAGGGCAGCCATCATTACCCACATTCTTTAGCCAACCAGACGGGCTCTTCCTGCTCTGCTCTGCTCTCAGCCACACAGGCTTCTTCTCTGGACTGAGTTTCTGCTCTCAGGCCTCTCTGGTCGTGTACATTTCCCATGTTTTTATTTGTGATTTGTGCGTCTGGGGTTTGTGCCACATTTGTGCACAAATTGATCTGACTCCCGACACACAGGGTAGGATGGCAGAGGAAACACCTACAGATTGATTTCTCATTGCTTCCGTCCGTTAGGAAATAGAGGAGGGTACCCTGCAGCTCGACTGTCTGAAAGACAAAACAAAACAGGTTCACCTCCGTTAGACCCCACTCACTCCTTTCTCCCTCCTTCGTCCTCCCTACTTTCACCCTCCATCCATCCGTCCTCCCTCCCTCCCTCCCTCCTCCATCCTCCCTACTTCCTTGCTCCATCTCCCTCTCTCCCTTCACCTGTATTCCTCTATGTATAATGTAGTGTTTGCCCTCTGACCCCTCGCTGGTCAGGACTAGATAGATAGCCAGCCTGTAGCTCTCTCCTCATTGACCCCCTCCTGCCGCGCCCCCGGCCAATCATTGACCACCTCCTCACCTAGGTTACTGATCAATACTGTTGACATAACAACCCTGATGTGCATTACATATCAACATTGAAGAACCCACAGAGGATAGATAGACAGACAGACAGGCAGACAAACAGGCAGACAGACAAGGGCAGACAGGCAGACAGGCAGGCAGGCAGACAGGCAGGCAGGCAGGCAGGCAGTATTATATTGATCAGCAGCAGCTTAAACCACTGTCAACATTCCCAGTCATTGTGTAAGTCAAACAGTGAGAGAAACGGATATTGTATTTTCGTATTGACGCTTTGCCCTAATGACAAAATGTTTTAGGCATCTGCTACTCTGCCTACTCAGCATGGCTGTACCGGCATGCTGGTCCTTTTCACAGTCGATACAGATGATTATTACATGGCTCTCTGAAATACTCGATCCTGATTGGACAATCGACACATACTACGGTCAACTTTAAATAGATTTCAAAATAGATCAAATAGATAAATAGATAGATCAAAATGCATTCGAAATATGTAATAAAAAAAAACAGAAATACATTTTTGCATGGCTTCAATGTATCTTCAAAATGCATTCTTTAGATCCCAGGTATTCCAAATGTATTTGAAATGCATTGTGGTCAAAAATGAAGTCTCCAACGTACTTCAGGCGAGGCACGGATGTCAACTCCGGGCTAATCAGCAGAGGCTAATCAGTCACACCCCGTATGACGCAACCCACCAGCTGACTGTCAGCTCTCATAGCATTGGTTTAGCTCGCTAGAGCGCATGTATTTAAGCTGTCAAAACACGTCATTGTTCGCTCTTGCCATTACTGCTGATCGCTCGTATCTGCGCGCTCGCTGCTTCCGCGTTCTCTGCTCTGCGTCCGCTCTGCCATTACTGCTGATCGCTCGTATCTGCACGCTCGCTGCTTCCGCGTCTCTGCTCTCGCGTTCCGTGCTCATGTTTGTGTTTTGGTGCGTTTGCTACCTGCTGCCCGCGATGTCCTCGCTGCTTCCGCATTCTCTGCTCTTGCGTTCCGTGCTCATGTCTGTGTTGGTGCGTTTTTTGCTGCCTGCTGCCCGCGTCGTCCTCTCCGGTCCGTGATTTGGGTGTCTGTTTAGTGGCGTCGTGGAGCGCCGGCTTCCGAGGCCGAGGAGCACGTCCCTCTGTAGCACCGTCGTGCCATAATTGCGTATGGTTCAGTTGCGTTGTGTTGCTCGCATAGCTTGCGTTGGGAGTTGGGAAGTCCATTTGAAGTGTTGCCTCTGCCGCCGGCCACTGGGTTTCATTCATGAGCCGCTGATGTCGCAGGTTGTCCGTGCCTCGTCTGCCGCAATAATTCAACTGTCGTAATGTACGCCAGGTGCAATTCACCATTGAAATGTTTGCAGTTTCGGGTGTGAACGTGCCTGTGTGGATTCTAGTTATATAATCAGTTCATCAAAGTCCTCCCCTCGTGGCTTGTTTTGTGGGTTCGCTGGCTGGTGCTGGCTGCATGACAGGCTATCTGCTCGCTTGCTAGCTAGCTGACGTTTGTCAAGGTTCCCGTATTGCACATAGGGGTATCGTTATGTTTAGATTGCTAATACTAGCTGAATGATTCTCCCCGGTTTCAATTTTGTTGCAGCCCGAGGGTTCCAGCAGAACTGCTGCTCTACTCGCTAGCACCCATGATTTGCGAGTGCCGCCACGCAGCTGGCGTTAGCTGTTCGGTGTAGCTAATGCTAGCTGGGTCCCGTTCAATCAATCAATCAAAGCTTTATTTTTATAGCGCATTTCATACCCAGAGGCAACTCAATGCGCTTTACAGAGAACACGGGAGGTGGGTATACGACCCACCCCTACATATTCTGGTAGGGACCTGACATTTAGGATCACATTGAAATAGCTTCCGGAGAAAAAGGCTGGCTCGCCTGTCTAGCAGGCCTGGATAGTATAGCCGAATTGCCTTCAGCCATGTCCAAACCTAGTTTCGGAGACAACGACAACGATGATGCACCTTACCAATTGTTGCAGTTTATTAGCTTTCTAAATAGTTTGGGTCAGTGGCATCAGGCTACCGCGATGGTTAGGGCAACGTAATGTAAATTGTGCATTGTAATCAATTTAATACAAGCCATTATGCTCTGCAATCTGCTGCGTGCGTGTGACTATCATGGCTGTGTTAGGTAAAACGCAGTGCTTATTCTTTCCACCATTTACGTTCGTCGCCTGCACCTCCGCAGTGTTTGTGGCAGGGTTTACGGGCTTTTATTTCTTCATTTAAAAGGAATGTATGCTGCGCTTTCACGCTTCAATGTCGGATGTGTCATTATACGCTGCCGTCTGTGCCCGGCTGCGGCCCTGTCTGGCCTGGTCTGCCCTCCTTCGGCGGATGGTTCTGGACCAAACGATGCCCTCGTGCCCTCCTGTAATCCGCTGCTCGATACATGAGAGCTGGTCTAGCCAAGAGCACATTAACCAATACGACTGCATGGTCTCATTTCACTGTGTTCTGCTCCACATTTGATGTACCTCCATGCCCGTTAACATTTCGGTTTTATCAGCATTTAAAGTCCATCGTGTTGGATCCAGATGGCTGTGGACTCAGTCGGTTAAAAGTGTCGTAGCAGGTGTACAATTTCACATGCGCTGCCTGGACCCCTTCATCGGCATACGAACGCTACCTCTGGCCCGGTGTCCAGGCCGTTTTGGATGCTCAGAGCGATGAGCAGACCGTAACCAAGTTGTGTTGTGTCACTGCGGATTTCACGTGGTTTGTGCGGACATAGCCTTATTTAAAATGCATAGTGTAATTGCTTGTGAAACTATTAATTAATAAACTTATTAGTAAATTAATACATTTATTAATAAAATTTGAATTAATATTGGCTAATAATGATAAATATCTATTTTTAATGAACTTCTATTATACATCCATGGTGAAACGGCACTTTGGTTAAGAGCTCCGCCTGCTGGCTATTCAGGTTCTTACAGGCTGCAATTGGCTTACCCATCCTAGTCAGAGCGCTCCGCCGACCACTTCATGTAACACGTGGGCCTCGGAGCTGCCGGCGCGTTCATCTAAATTATCGCCTAAAATTATCGAGTGGAAGCTAGTGCTCCGGTGTGTTTGTTTTGGGGGGTATTGCTGCATTCTTCTGCTATTCCACTATGCGTCGGCTAGTGGAAGCCAGGGTAGACACTAGCTGGTCTCTGTGGCTCTCCGTGGTGACCGTGGGCAGAATCATCTCTGAAGGGCCATCCAGCGGTCCCTCCGGTCACCATGGAGGCAGAGACACTAGGCTGTATCTCCTTCGGACTCCACGAAGCGTCGGCTCGTGGAGGCCGGGGACTATAATGTACAGCAGTCCCCCTGTGGCTCTCTTTGACGGTCTTAGTGGGCTGAGTTACCTCTCTGATACCACTCTGATCGTCATAGAGGCAGGGGGCTAGATGCCGTTCCCTCTTCCGGCCCAGCACTCTGGACCAAGCGGCCCAGATGGGGGGAACATCTAGATTGCCGCTTTCCACATGCGTGGAAGGCAGTGGGCCCCCCGAACAGATCACACCGCCAAAATTCATACGCGTAAAAAATTAATATGATGTATATATTATTGCATGCTAATAAATGGGTCAATTTTGACTAAAGTGATCTCGACTGAAATATATATTTTTTATATATTTCCTTTTGGTATGGGAATATTGACCACTGTGAGGGGCACTGTTAAATCGTTGTTATCTAGCTAACAGTAAGCTAATTCGCTGCCGAAAGAAAAAGTGTAGGCCGTTACTAGACCTACTACCATGGATGACATTGCTCCATTGCTTAAATTTCACTTTCAATGTAAACAACAACGTATCTGTCTATTTAATACTGCGATGTTGATACGGAGCCTCGCAGCAGTGCTGAGGGTTGATAGCGTAGCTGAAGCCAACCGTTGCTTTATTTTATTTATTTGTTATAGTTTAACAAAATGAGCATCAAATATATATAGGTTGGAGTGAAGGCATTAGTCACATGCAGTGTGTCCCTGAGGCTGTAGTGGGGGCTGATGTGATGGAGAAGGGGGAGTGTGATGGGTTTTATTTTCCTCTGTCTTGTTTGTAGGAGCAACATACACATGGCCCCGGGCTGTCATCTACAGTGCACCCTCTCTCAATGACGATCTGTCTGTCTGGCCTGGTCCTGTCTGGCTTGGCCTAGTCTGGATTGACCTGGTCCTGTCTGGCTTGGCCTGGTCTGGATTGACCTGCTCCGGTCTGGCTTGGCCTAGTCTGGATTGACCTGGTCCGGTCTGGCTTGGCCTGGTCTGGATTGACCTGGTTCGATCTGGATTGGCCTGGTCTGGATTGATCTGGTCCGGTCAGGATTGGTCTGGTCTGGATTGATCTGGTCCGGTCTGGATTGGTCTGGTCTGGATTGATCTGGTCCGGTCTGGATTGGCCTGGTCTGGATTGATCTGGTTCGATTTGGATTGGTCTGGTCTGGATTGATCTGGTCCGGTCTGGATTGGACTGGTAGCGTTTTGTTGTGCGTGCGTGCGTGCGTGCGTGTGTGTGAGAGAGAGAGTGTTTGTATATGTGCATGTCAGTGCACCTGCACACACACACAACACAAACACACCAGACTCATCGTTATTGATTGAGAGTAGATGACAGCCCAGGGCCATGTGTACACAGTCATTACATTTAAGTAACTTAACACTGTTTGATAATACAACAGGTGACCTGTTGTATTTTTAAACCCATCCTGCTTTCTCCTCAGCTAACAGAAAAGGCGATGGCATGAAAGAGCTGCTATCTCTAAGTCTGATACCTCAGGCTATCATCGTCATGGCTATAAAGGCTTATGGAAGCTCCAAGCTGAGATTAGATTACCCCGTTGTTGTTTGGTTGGTTTCAGCCAAGCTTCTGTTGGAAAGGTCACTCGTTGTGATCAGTCTTTGTGTCTCCTGGACAATGATTCCCTAAATTGAGATTTCCCTTCCTGATACGCACACACGTGCGCGCACACACACACACACAAACACACACACACACACACAAATTAACTGACAAGCACACACATAAACACTCTTTGTCTGTCTCTCTTTCACACACACAAACACATACACACACATACACACACACACACACACACACGCACACACACACACACACACACACACACACACACACACACACACACACAGTCCAGGCCTCCAGTCGGGGTAGTGGCCCTCAGCCCTGTCAGATCCACATGTTCTATCTGGTATCTAGTTTAAACTCTGAGCTTTGTTGTGTTACACCTCACTGTCGCACCATGTGTGTTTTTTTAGTCTCAACACAGACATGCAGAAAACTCACACAAGGAGTGGCAGACAGGCAGCGGCATCAAATCAAAAAGTATTTATAAAGCACGTTTAAAATGAGTGCAGTCGACCAAAGTGCTGTACTAAGGTGGGTCCTATGTGAAAACATCTCTCCACAAAAACAAGGGAATTTTAGCAAACAATACAGACGTTGAACATAAGGCTTGAGCACAGACAGACAGAAAAGGAGGGTTTTTAGGGAGGATTTTAAAAAAAAAAACTGGGTCTGGGAGGATCTAATGTGAAGGAGCAGGCTGTTCCATAGCCTGGGGGCGGCCACTGCAAAGGCCCTGTCGCCTCTAGACTTAAGTCTGGTTTTAGGCACCTCCAACAGGTCGTTTAGGGCTTTAAAAACCATTAGCAAGAGACATGCGCTGATGGTCACCGGGTGTTGTGTTACCTCTCAGGAGGGGGGAGACGGGGCAGATGTAGAGAATGGGGGGAGGGGGGGGCAGGAGGAGAGAAGATCCAGGGAGAGAAGGAGATCGGGAGGAGAGAGCGGGGGAGAGATGTGACAAAAAAGAGAGAGAGACACACACCGTCCGAGTGGGAGGACTCCATGGCGGGCTGTCCAATCATGCGTCTGATTCAGCCAGCCGTCCTGATGACCAACATAGATAGCACTGACAGACAGATACCATGTTGGTAAAATAGATTAGAGACTTTAAAGATTACAGCTTAGAGCCTGTATATAATGGCTCTGAGATGACCCGTGTTCAGATAACCCTTGTAAATAACCCTTTTTTTGGTTTCTTGTAAAATCATTTATTTATTAATTCGTTCATTTATTATTGAAGTCACTCTATCTGGAACCAGTGCAGTTACAGACAATACTAGAGTGCATCTGTATGTGGTTGGTCACATCAGTCTGCTGCCTCATTTACGCCCCACTCTGCTAATCCTATTAGCTCCTATTCTATTTTCTATTCTATATCTATATTCTATATCTCCTATTCTATATTCCTATCCTATTCTACTATGGTAGAATGGAGGAAAGTCTGTCCAACGTTTTTCTCCTGAGTGGGTTGGTCGGCGCGATGCACATCCCCGTCCTCGCGCTCAAGACATCTGACTGATTTATTCCATCTGGCCGCTAACATGGATGCACTCTCAAGTTCAAGTTTACATCATGTAAGTACTGTAGCCCACGCCTCGCTTACGACAGTCCTTTCATTGCGCAACTTTCAGAGGCACTTCCACCGTCAACGACATGACGTTCTCCCCTCCGCGCACCCCTCACACTGCACTACCGGAAGTTTCCGTCCTACCGCCTCCGACGCTAGGACGCGCGTGCTCTCGCTGTACGATGCTGTGAGCCACGACTGCTTGTGCTGCGACTTGTGCAGTCGCTGAAATGAAGTGAACCGTTCACGAGGTCGGTTGGTTCTGTATATGCATTTATTTGTGCTGGAGGAAGACACAACTAAACAAAGATGCATGATTTGGACCAGCGGTTGGCTGGTTATTCTTTGTTTAGGCTACGTATAAGCCTGACAGTTTTGCTATTCTACAAAGCGAGTAGGCCTGATGCCAATGTAGCTGTTAAGCATAACGGGCAGTAGGTCACGGCCAGTTGTGTCGAATGACATGACTTTTTGCGGTCATTTTCTTTTGGCGCCGAAGCGAGGATTTATGGTTGCTGAAGATCAACACTTCAAGAGCCGCGACAAAAACTCACCTTTAGAATGTATAGGAGCCATTAGTCGCTGACCTTTGACCCTCTCACACTGAGCGACTGTAGGATTTCTCCACCACTGTGCAATTCAGTCTGTGACAGCAACATCCCACAGTGTGTCCCTGACTTTAGTCTCTGTTGCTGCTCATTTGATTATGCTCGCGTCATAATCACTGGTTTAATCTTGAGATATTGAACCCACAATGGCTGTTTGTCTAGTTTTTGAGAGTCATGATAGATACATAATCAATAGTGGTTTTACCATGTGGTCAGTTTTTTGGTAATTCTACTCTACAGGAAGGGGTCTTTGGTCTGGAAGTGTTTGTCTTCCTATTCAAAACGACGTAAGTCGGGTCTCATCTGTGATGTCTTGGGACAAAGACAATGACCAGATATTTCCAAAGAAGAATTTGTTTCCGTCTCAATATCTGATACCACTAGAATGAGACTTTGATCAGTGACTCCTGTCTTGTCATAACAGGGTTGTTTTGACTCGGGTTTCCTGTCTGTGAACCTCAGGTATGCATGTCATTTAAATGTTGATCTTCAAACCCCTGGCTGACTCTCTCTCACTGGATGACAGAGTGGGGACGAAGGAGGGAGAGAGAAAGAGAGAGAGAAGGAGAGAGAGAGGGGGGGGGCAGCAGACAAAGCGGAGAAGGAAGAAAGTGAGTGAGAGAGAGTGAGTGTCCTGGCCCCACAGTGGTGGAATGAACTGCCCACTGACGTCAGGACACCAGAGTCGCTGCCCATCTTTCCTCGCAGGCTCAAATCTCATCTCTTCAAGAAGTGCTTCAACAATCCACCCTTTTAAGCACCTATTGTGTTTTTAGTTTGCTATTCTTGCACTTTGCCCTCAGCACTAGATTGTGCTCTTAGTCACTTGTTTTAGAAAGGAGATGCACTTGAGTGAGTTCTGGCAAGTAGTAGTGCATTGGCTTTTCCTATGTTAAATTAAATGATTGTAAGTCGCTTTGGACACAAGTGTGTGATAAATGACTGTAATGTAAATGTAAAGAGAGAGTTTGGGGGGGGGATTCTCAATGGACAGTCATTAGCCATCCTTTTATATGTCCTGGTTGCATAGCAACACTAATGACCATATGGACTCCAGCAGGTGATGGAGTAAACAGCTGAGGGCCCCTGTCCTGACTGATCAATACAATCAACACAACCCCACAGCATTCATCTTATCAATTACTTATTGGACAGGCTGACTGGCTGTTGTTTGGTTTTGGTACTGATTGGTTGATTTTGATTGATTGATTGGTTGATTGGTGAACTGATCAGTTGGAGTCAGCTCTTTTCTATAGGGGGAGGCTGCAGCCGTGGAGCACCAGTCTGGTGCCGCACCACTCTCGTGCCGGAAGCTGCTGCTATTATTATTTATTAATGTATTAATTTATTTAGTTTGTTATTTTTGAACAGGGTAGCATTTACTTTGAACTAGCTACTTTTTGAAACTGTTACCGATCGTTCGCTAACGTTACGTTAGCTATCTAACTTGCATGTTTGCTTGCACCTCCAACGACTTCTAATGGGAGAGTGCTTGCAGATTCAGAATATCACAAGGTAGCCAATTGTTACACTGTAGGCCATATTAGATTTGATGTTCTGTTACTGTAGCCTACACACAGAGTTTCTGATGATGTTTCTATTGCACATACCAGTAGCCAACACAAGGTTCAGGGTTCCTACTACAGCTACTTTCTATCAAATTATGGATGTCTGGCATCTTTATGTCATGACAGCAATAGTTAGCCTATGTTTCTTGTCTCAACCATTAGACTGCTTAACTAATAAGAACTGTTAAAGACATAGCCTACCACATTCCTTGTGGTACTACATAGACTGTAGGCCTACATCAGATTCAATGTACAGTACACACTGACTGAGCTTTTCAATGTAGGCTAATCTATGGACACTATGTTGACTACTTGTCCATAGATAACAATATGCGGTGTTATTGTTTTGATTATGATCATTCCATGAAATGAGAAAGCAGCCACCCCAAATCTTTTCTTGTGCACGTGTAGTAGGCATATACAGAGAAGGCCAGCATGAATAGTCTATGGTGGGAACTGATGTTCAGGAAGCTGGTAATGTTATGGTGCTGGAAGACCAGCTTGTGTATGTGTTGGTCTATGCTGGTAATATGGTCTTAGGGCCTACTGGTAGACCAACTTGGGTATGCTATAGGCTAGACCTTTTGATTGCATCTGTGTAAATTTTTTTTTCACAATTTCAAACATTTAGAATGATTTAATTTGTGCAACAGAACATAACCATCATCAGTAAGGAATTGTTCTTTGGCGAGGACCAGGACACATCCAGCTCTGGGGATGAGCCAGATGAGGTCTGCCTGGACACATGGCATAAGTGGTGGTCCACCTGTCATCCCCATGTCACTTTCTCATGTACAGTAACCTGGCATACAACATACCTGTGCAGATTCCATAGGGTCATCATCATCGCCATTCACTTCTTATATGGGTGTTCACGCGATTTAGCTTTCACACCAAAGGAATGTTTCACATAGAACCCCCAGTACCAATCCTCAGTGCAGTGATGCTCTGCTACATCATTGTAAAGCTGTTGACCCCTCATGATCATAATGTAAACATTACTTTTCACTTATTGCCAGTGCAAGTAAATACAAATGAATGGATACATTTTTTATTTAAGTGTCATGCCTACTGTCGGCCCATCCCATATGGGATTATAAGACACCTTTACGACTTACTTCTGTACATAAGTCATCTATTTACATGCAAAATATGTTTCATGTCGCTGCTCAAGCTCAAATGAACAAAAAGAGATGAATAAATAAATTATACGATATATAGATACATACATGCAGACAGTTAACCCTGAATCTCTATTGTTACAATGCTCTCTTCCTTGCGTTCCATGCCTTATCTAGATATTTTGCTAACTTTAATGTTTCATTCTCAAACAGCCAGTTCAGTCTCTTGGAGTCATCCATATTCAGCAGATCATCCTCTGTTTTTATGCTACTAAACAACCCATCACGTATCTCCCCATAGAAAGGACAATAAAAAACAAAATTATATTCATTTTCAACCACCTCAAGGTCACACAATGGGCAAGTTGGATCTTCCTCTCCCAGCCCTACATACCTTCCTGTTTCAATGTGGAGTGGCAGTATACCTCCTCTGATCTGGGCACAGAGTGATCTCTTTTTCTTTGTCAGATTGAATAAAACATAATTTTCTGAAAAGTAATCATACTTTATCTTACGATAGGTACGTAGCTTTGGTTTACTCCATATCTCCGTTGCCCATTTGTGCTTGGCATTTTCAAGCAAAACCCCCTTTACTGTTCCAATATCAATTTTTTCAAAGTTATAGAGTACTTCTTCAAAACCATTACTACACAACAAGTCACACATTTCTGCTGCCCAAGGTCCTTTTTGTTGTCAGTCCCAATTAAATATTTTTTTAGTTAATCTACTGGTATTCATATCTAATAATCTATTCCATAACATGACTGTACTAACTTTCTATCTAACCTCACAGGGCTCCCACCCTGTGTCTCCTACAACAGATAGAATTGGGGCATATTTAGGGGCATATTTATGTACACCAAGAAAATATCGAAGGGCCCTATTGTACACCGATACACTTTTTAAATAATTTCTATGATTCCATAATTGAGAACTGGACAAACACAGGCTTGGAAAAAATTAGTATAAGTTCGAAAACCAATATCTTTAAGTGTCTTAATTTTACCAATAACCCCCCCTAGGGCTCTACCTGCTGATTCTGCCAGGGCTGTTGTACCTCTCTCAAAGTTAATGTGCTCATCAACATACAACCCAAGATACTTGCAAGACTTCACAAAATGTATTTTCTTGTTACCACAACTAAACTGATATTTACTCAGACGAGTTGATGAGTTTCTAAAGTGAATCATTTCGGTTTTACTTTCATTTATAGACCGCCTCCATCTCCTACACCGGTCATATGTACATGACAACATGGTCTGCATATCTTGTTCATTCTCAGCCATAATGGCAATGATCTTTCGAAACGTCTTTCGAAACGAAATAGATTCCCCACTTGCTCCTGGAGCAAGTGAGGAAGCTATTTCGTGTCTAAAGATGTTTCTAAAGATCATATTACAGAGGCATGTGAAAAACCACAAGAGGCCTACGCTCTATGTAAGCACAACTAGCGATTCATCAAGACAGATTGATGAAAACAACTGTTTCGCGGCAGAAAATAGATTTTTAGAAATTGCATTCTCGGTGCCCCGACCACCGCCATTACATGGATATACTGGCTCGCGCTGGATTTTACATTTCTTCTACATGCCTCAGCATTGTCCTTTAATGCCTTCATCTAGTGGGACTCTTATTGGCACGTCGTCAACATCTTTTAGGTAATCATCTATAGTTCCCACTCGACTATTTAAATCCCCACAAACAAAAATAGCATCTGCTTCTGAACATAAATATATTTGGCCCAAAAGGTGACTATGAACAACAGATGCATCTCTTCCCCAGACTGACATTTCAGGAGGTATATAACATGTAAACACCATGAAAATATAATCAGATTTTAAATGTGAGAATTTAAGGCCCAAAATCCCTGTGTAACTATCTATTATGTTCACTTTATATAACTCCATCAAACCACAACTCACACAGAATCCTACTCCTCCAGACCCTTTTGGTGCTTTTACGTGTTTTATTCTATTATTTCCATACCATATATACCCTTCAAGATTAACGGAATCATCTCCAACAAAGTGGGTTTCATTGAGTGAAATAATGTCTGGTTTCACTGAATGTATAATCATCGATCGTAACTCCCTATTTCTTAGTGTCCACCCGTTCACATTCCAATGCGCTAAGGAGATAATCTTGTGCGTATGGGCCGACGAGGCATCTCATCTGTGCCCTACTCCCTGGACGTGGTCCGATCTTCGGCTTGTGTCCGCCTGGTTAGACCTGCGCTCTCCATCCTTCTTGACAACTCGTCCATTGCGGGTGATGAAGAAGTCTTTACCCGAGGGGATCTCTTGGAGCACAGTACGAAAGTTCAGGTCTATCAGTCTTTCAGCATGAGTTTTAGCTGACTGGATATACACTCTACTGAATAGTTCATTTTCGCGCAAAGTTTGTTTTCTCCGCAAAACCGCCACTTTTACTCAGTGGAGCCCAGCTCTGCCCGAATGAGCCCCGGCCCGCGTCCTCTCTTCTTTCATGTGTCATCATCAAATGTCCAGCTCAGTAGCGTATAGCCACGCCCTCGTCTCAGGTCCCACATCGAAGAGGCCAGCCTCCGAGGGTGGTTTATACAGGGGACAGGCGGTGATTATGTGCTCAGCTGTCTGCTCCGGCTCCCCACACTCACACGTTGCTCCGTCTGCCAGGCCCCACTTCCTCATTGTTGCTCTGTAGCGTCCGACCCCAGTTCGCAGGCGGTTCAGCAGGGTCCATTTCCGGCGCGGCAGTTCCTCTCCTTGAATACCGCCTCCCGGGTCCTGGATGTAACTGTGGATGCGTGTAGGCCCGGCCGACTCCCACTTCTGCTTCCAGGCTGCCGCCAGCCATGCCTCTGTAGACTGGTCCTCAGGGATGGACCTGAGCAGATCTTGTGCCACCTTGTTGTACGGGTGGCGGGACTTGAGTCTATGGGGGGGCAGTGGCATTGTGGTGGTGTTGTGCAAGATATGCCAGTCGTGTCTTTGGGCTTTCCTTGCTAGGGCGAGGGTAGCAGCCTCTCGTCGGAGGCCGGCCGGGGCAATTCCTGCTAGTACTGGCAGGTGGCACACAGGAGTGGGCTTCAGGCAGCCAGTTATGGTCCGCAGAGCGTTATTTATCGCAATGTCGACCTTCCTGGCATGAGGGCTTCTGCACCAGGCTGGGGCACAGTATTCAGCTGCAGAGAAGACCAGGGCTTGGGTGGAGATTCTAAGCACCTTGGCGGTTGCACCCCAGCTAGTTCCAGCGAGACGTCGGATTAGTGAGACCCTTGATGACACTTTGGCCGTCACCTCTTCAAGGTGTTGTTTGAAGGAGAGTGTCCTATCCAGGCGTACACCGAGGTACCGCGGGGCTTGCTGGCACTCCAGGCGCTTGTTGTTTACAAAAACTTCCAGTTCCCTTCTTGCCTCGCTGTTGTTGAGGTGGTAAGCTCCTCCGCGTCCTCTCGTGTCAGTCTCTCAGCGTTGACTAGGTTGGGCAATGGGTCGCATTTCAGTCCATCTGTCAGCAACCTTTTCAACTGCTCCCTTACATTTTTCCCTTCTTCAAAACGCAGGCCAGACACCATGATAGAAACTTCGGCGTCATAATTTTGTCATTTCATCTTGACGGCTGTTACACTGTTTTCTATGACAGCGGGCTGATAGTATACCAGTCTCAATGTCTATGTTATCCCGGACAATCTTTACGTTTCTCTCTATTTCTTGCTGGAGGTTGCTTTTGGTGTCATTTACAAGCTGTGTCAAAGATGTTCGCACGTCATCTACCTTTTTATTAAAACTCCCTCCAGGGACGATTGCAGATATTTTAACTTGTTTTCAAACATCTTCTCCAGCTTTGGTTGCATGTCACTAATCCGCCCGTTCATCGTTCTCAGTTCATTGGTGATAGACACCAGCTGGCTCTCCATTGTCTCAGGCTTGTGATTGTTTGTGTCCTCTTCGAGTACCCGAGGCCATGCTTGCGTTTTAACTCACAGACGTTATATGGGCTAACAACATTTAGTTTTAAGAAATTGCGGTGTGCCTTTTATTAAATTATAGGCTTTCTAAAGTTCTATTAAAGTTTTGTTCACCTTGCCTCGCGGCGTAGCAAACGATCCAGCTCAACCGGAAATCCGTCCGTGTGTGTGTCAATACAGTTTATTTAAGTTTTTGTTCGTCTTATTGTTTTGATAAGGAACTCATGGAGATTCAACCAAGTCGCTGTTCTAACAATCAGTCAAACTCTGTTGCAGAAATGGAAAGAGAATAGGGTAATGGTAACATGTTTTATCAGACATTCATCATTTAGCAGACGCTTTTATCCAAAACGACTAACAATAATTGCATTTAACGTAGGACAATCCAATGTACTACTACTTGCCAGAACTCACAAGTGCATCTTCTTTCTAAAACAAGTGACTAAGAGCATAATCTAGTGCTGAAGGCAAAGTGCAAGAATTGCAATCTAAAGTACAGTGCAATACAATACAATACAATACATGTAAGTGCTTAGGAGGGAGGATTGTTGTAGTACTTCTTGAAGAGATTAGTTTTCAGTCTGCGATGAAAGATGGGCAGCGACTCTGCTGTCCTGACATCAGTGGGCAGTTCATTCCCCCACTGCGGGGCCAGGACAGAGAAGAGCCGTGACCGTGTCGATCGACCGCAGGGGCCTCGGAGTGACGGGGCAACCAGTCACCACGAGGTAGCAGAGCGTAGCGGTCGGGAGGGGGTGTAGGGTTTGACCATGGCCTGGAGGTACTGTAGGAGGGAGCTGTTCCTTTCATTGCCCTTTAGGTAAGTACCAGAGTTTTAAACTGGATGCGAGCCGCTACAGGGAGCCAGTGTAGGGAACGGAGAAGGGAAGTTGTGTGGGAGAACTTGGGGTGGTTGAACACCAGGCGAGCAGCAGCTTTCTGGACAAGTTCCAGAGGATTAATGGCTGACGCTGGGGCCCCAGCGAGGAGGGAGTTGCAGTAGTCCAGGTGGGAGATGACCAGGGCCTGGATGAGTACCTGAGGAAAGGGCGAATCCTCCTGATGTTGTAGAGCATGAATCTGCAGGAGCTTGTGATGGATGTGACATGTGCAGAAAACGACAGTTGTACATCCAGGGTCACACCCAGATTCCTTGCAGTCCGAGTCGGGGTCACCACTGTGTCTTCAATGGTGATGGCCAGGTCCCGGTGCGGGCAGCCCTTCCCCGGGAGGAACAGCAGCTTAGTCTTGTCCAGATTGAGCTTGAGGTGATGTGTCGTCATCCACTCCGAGAAGTCAGCCAAGCACCCAGCTATGCGTGTCTCCACTTGTGTATCAGAAGGGGGAAATGACAGGACCAGTTGGGTGTATAAATATATACATGTATGGTTTCTACTTCATTTTAACATGCTTGGTGACTTTACAGACCTGTCAAACAGAACCAGTAGGCAACGCCACAGCTTGTCATCACTATCGCCAGATAGCTATGGATAGCTTCCGGCACGAGAGTGGCTTCCGGCACGAGAGTTGTGCGGCACCAAACTGGTGCTCCACGGCTGTAGCCTCCCCCTTCTCGCTCTTTTCACTACTAACGCCTACACCTACCACAAGAGGCAGTGTTTTTTTTTCATGGCTGTAAGCCAGCTCACCTAGAATAGCGTTTGTCCGGTTATCACTCTCTCCCTCCCTTCGGTCAATGTTGACCTGCATTTCTCTGTTGGCACCCCAAGAGGCAGTAGTCCCAGCACACCACAATCAAGCTGCACTGCACAAGTAAGCTGAATCCCAAATCGCGCACTTAGGCGAAAGTGCAGAGCACTCGCGGCCTTGTGGCCTTACATGCGCATTCCCGATAAGTCCACAAGGGCTCAGGGTAGTCCCAAAACGGAATTGCTAGGTCCACAAGTGCGCCACTGCCGCCATTTTGCAAACTTTAACCGCACTTACCGAAAGTCCGCAATTTCACAGACTTAGGAGCAGAAAATACCCACAGTCCACCACGTCTCATGTGACACAGTGCTTGAGTGCATCCGAGTCATGATCCGAGTGCATCATACATAAATTATGACATTTGCCGATAACACAACATTGATCTTGAAATCCACATGCTGCAAACATATCCCACCCAACATCATTTTTTTATTATTATTAAATTAAAACAGACGTCAGTTGGTCAATTTGCAGAGCCGAGCAGAGAGCTGAGGAGCGCGTCAGAGCAGCCTCTGCCTCGGAGGGACGTAGCAGCCAATGAAAACAAAGTGGGAGGGGCATTGAGCTAAACTGGCTTGGGAATCGTTGGCGCGCAGCTGGAAGTGCTGTCCCATTTAATTCACGGCCCTGCACCCTCTGGCCCTTCCAGCTGACGTCATTTAAGTGCTCAGGCCGCAAGTGCGAGGGGCCGCAAGGGTGGTTTGCGCATTCAGATTGGGATTCAGCTGTAGAGTAGCGGTGAAAGCATAGGACTCCCACCAGGGAGACAGGGGTTCAAGGCCACAGTGGGGATGACGTTATGGGACTATACCCCAAACGTTCATCCTTGCCTTATAGGTCAGATCCTGTCCCAACCCCAACTCTTATTCTAACCCAACCCACACTAGGGACTGGAAGAAGGACACCAAAACCAACCTGCCAATCTCTGCTGCACAAGTAGAGTAGTGGTGAGAGCATAGGACTCCCACCGGGGAGACGAGGGTTCAAGGCCCAGGTGGGGATGACTTTATGGGACTATACCCCAAACCTCCACACGTTCATCCTTTCACTCCAATCTTTTTATCCCTTACCTTTGTCCAGGAACAGAAGTTGAACTAATTGCAGCAAAATAGCTAACGTTACAGGAATCATCAGTGTATCTGCTTTAGCCACTGACCACTACCATTAATGTTATGGAAGCTGCTGCTAGAGCTCATGAGCTAACTGGCTCGCTCTTATTGTGCTGGATTAGCACTGGAAGCATTGGAACCAATGTGTCCAGGCGACAAGACCAATCTTAATTTATCAGACATTATTTCATGTAATTTCAATTCACAGCTATTTCAGTGGCATGACTAGCTTCCGCCCTACCAGTCCTGAACAGAAACAAGCCAGCCATGCACATAATCCAGACTGGACCTGGTTAGTCACAGACTAAGATTTTGCAAAGATTGGGATAATGCTGCTCCATTGGCATAAGCCAAGACTAAAAACTTCGAATAATAAACATGGTTGATTTTAAACGCACGTCAAGACGAGAAAAAGACTGACTCGGACTGACACCTTGCACCAAACGGTGAAGATGACGGGATTATGTGACGACTCTAGCAAAGACAGATTTTATTCCGACAATGGAAATTGGTCTGCGACAGTGAAATGGGGTGAGAATTCGGTTAGTGTAGGGAAGGCATTAGTTAGATCATCAACAGCAAATCAAAAACCCAGCCTTATTATCAAATAGAGACTATTCCCTGCCTCCTCCACTAAGGCATTTCTTGGTTAGGGCAGAGTGACCTACGAGACTGTTAGCTAATGAGTTCCAGCGAGTAGATAATGCGTACAACGTCCTGTAGTTAGAGTATTTTATCCCCAAACATATATGTCCAAATGTAGACTTCACTCTTAAGTCAGCTTGACTTGTATGTCAAGCTGATGTAAACCTCCTTTTAGGTCTGCACAGGCCTCAACCAAACATTTAACTCTCTGGACATGATCTGAGTAAAACAAATGTTTCTTCAGTAGTAGAGTATGGAGTTTGTCATTTAATTTCAGCGAGGACATGTAACAGAGGTGAATTTATGCTTAAGAAGGTTTTTTATAATTCTTGTTTAGTACTGTCAAAGAGAGAAAAGGTCTCTCTCGCAATAAAGATTTCTATCTCTTGAGACTTCAGGTTTATATAGAATAGAAAGGATTCCTTTGGGGTGACTCGGTGCATGTTGTCATAGTACTAGACGTAATGAAGGTGGTCTTTTTGAAGTCAAGTTTAGTAACTACAGTATGACTCAACAATGGCTTTATGACTGCTCTTGTCTGGGAGCTGGAGGTACAGTAGTTCAAGAGCTGCTCTGTCTGAAGAGACAGGTCATTACTGCTCTTAGATAAACAGTCTCATTCAGGCTTATAGGATGAGGCCTCCACCTCCCACACATCCTCCCTAAATGCTTTAAAGCTGCTTTTATTCTGTGTTTTTCGTACTCTGTGGTTTACTGTTGCCCAGAAATGAGTACAAGCAACCAACAGATCTTTATCAGGTTCTGCATCTGGAGCGGGACGAAGGAGAAGCACTAGATCACGTGGTGACAGAATCATTCTTTCCAGTCTATTAGATGCGCTGTGAAAAGGAGAGTTTTGAAAGAATGCTCAGAATACCTGCACATTCTAGTACAATCCCAGATTAATTTACACTATAGGTATTGCACTCTTGTTCAGCTTGAGTTTAGGACTTCTCTCTCTCTCAATGTCTCTCTCTCTCTCTCTCTCCGTCTCTCTGTCCATCTGTCTCTCTCTCTCTCCCTCTCTCTCTCTGTCTCTCTGTCCCTCTCCCTCTCTCTCTATGTCTCTCTCTCTCTCTCTCTCTCTCTATGTCTATCTCTCTATGTCTATCTCACTATGTCTCTCTCTCTCTCACTATGTCTCTCTCTATCACTATGTCTCTCCATGCGTTGTCTCAGCCCTTCCCGAGGGTGGCTGTGGTGAAGCGTGGCGTCACAGGTGGGTGGAAAGGAAGCGGGTCAGAACAGATTCATCCTTTTTCACAATTATGTATAATCTTGTTTGTAATGCCAACCGCCATGGCGAATAGCGGAATCTATTGAGATGGTGCTGGCCAAATGCCCAGAGATCTCTCTACCATTGAGGTGACAGTTATGGCTGAAATATATGATTTGCAGAAGTGTTGAGAGCGACAGTTTTTGTGTTGTTCAAACAGGCAATTCTGTGTCTTAATTTACTGCCCATGTACGTGTTGTACAGAGGTATCAAGAGCGACAGTTGGTGTTCTTCAAACATCGTTGACATTTGCTGTGAGGTGTCAACCGCTTGATGTACGAGTGGTAGGAGAACAATAGACCACTTGTTTAAGACAGACTTCACTTCTGACCTCTTCTCATCTCTTCCTTCTCCTCCTGCCTTCATGCTACCAACACACACACACACACACACACACACACAAGCAACTGGTACACAGGGCACAAACACAGGTCTATAAGTGTTATACCGGCATACTGTTGGCACAAAAGCTGTTCAATGGTTAAAGAACTTGGAAAGGGAAACCAACTCTCTCATTCTCCTCGTCTGTTGAACTCGTCTCTCCATCTCTGCTGGAGAGACGAGGCGCAGGGACGTGATTAAGAGATTCGTTGAATGTCAACTACTTGAAGTTCTAGTGGTAGCAGAGCAATAGACCACTTGTTTAAGACAGACTTTTCCCTTCTGACCTCTTCTCATCTCTCCCTCCTCTCTCTCTGTTCTGCCTCCACTCTCCTCCCGTCTTCATACTACCAACCAGCTGCCCCAATCTCACATCTCCTCCATCCTCCCTCCTTCTTCTGTCCTCCAGCCCTCTCTCTCTACACACCATCCTGACTCTTGTCTCAGTCCCCCCCCCCCCCCCCCCTCCCTCACCCCAGCCAGCTGGCCTTGGAAAATGTTTTAATATAAGCTGCCAGCAAACACACTGCAGCTAAATACTGCAACCCCCCATCAAACGAACCCAATCTGAGGCACAGGGGGTCTGGAATACCAGCCCGCTGGACTGTGGCCTGCCTGTTGACCAGAGTCAGATGCATCTAACCACCAAGATTCAGCATAAATCCCATAATTTGCCCTCGGGGAACAGGGAAGTAATATCTAAGAGCTAATACAAATAGAGATGCGGCCTACTAATGTAATAAAGCATACAAAACATATTCCATTGTCTCTTTATTCAGTGTTTTCCTATAGTCTTGTAGGTTTCTGTGGATCGCTCCAATCTCTATAACCCCTGTGTCAATTCAAATGTTGTTACTGTATGAGGCATGAAAGTTCTTTTGAAGATCTGCCCCAGATTACCTAGAATATGTAATTACGGAATTTCTGAGTTCTTCGAAACTGAAAATAAACAATCCGTAAACATCTGAGTGGGCCGGCCATGTCGGCTATGACGCAGTGAGAGGAGCTCTCCTCTGAGCGCTCTGTTTTCGTCCTCTTGGCTCCTGAATTAAGATGAATTATATTGCTCCTCGTTTTGGGACAGTGCTTTAATGGATCTCCATTTAATGGATCTCCATTGTGATTGTTCTGCAAGTCATTGTGGTGAACACACACATGTTCCATGGAACTTTTCTAGTACCTTCTAGAACGCTCTGGTGTGGAGCCACGGAATGCGGACGGCGAGGAACAAAGGATTCTAGCCAGCTAATTGGTTCCAGGCGGGCCGGATCCCGGAGTGGTTCTGTGTGGGCTGTGTGCGCTGGGACCACTGACCCATATGTAAAGTTTTATGACCACAGTCCAGCTCAGAAATTGGATGGGAATTAAGTCCCCTGTCCGCCCCCCCCCCCATCCCCCCTGTGTCCCATCTGCTTGTCTCTGTCCTGCTTCCCCTCTGTTTCCCAGTCTCCCCCATCGTTCTCCCCTGCTCTCTCCCTCTGACCCCCCTCTCCCCCAACCACCCCCTCACTCACACCAAAGGGGGGGCTAGCCTAAACAGACGACGCCATGTTATTTATCCCAACACGAATGTTTCCCATCTTGATGGTGGTCAGCATGGCACGGCAGAATGATAACTGACTGTTATTCGGCGCATGGAAGCCATTATCTCAGTCTTCTTAGGGCAGAGCAGTTAACCTGACACGCCAGATGGTTTGTTTTACACGGCCATCTGGGAAGATTAAAGAGCAGGCACTTTCAAACAAAAATACAGGCAGGTGATTGGATGAACCATCTGTCTATCACCGTCTATCATGGTCCTGCCACGCTGTCATCACATCTGAGCCGCACATAGATTGGCCCGACCAAATTCCGTCCGGGCACAAATGGATTTCGATCGAGCCCGTCCAGACTGATGTGCGAGAGAGAAACGGCATGTGAGCTCACGAGATCAGGAGGGCCTCACGACTCGAGGCTAGAGAGCGATGGCTTCGCTGGTTTGATTCGAAGTGGAAACGCGGGCAGAACTGTGATGTGTGACATCAGGGAGACGAGGAGGAACATCAGGGGGCTAAAATGGCCGCTCACTGAGGCCAACGAAGCGAGAGAGAGAGAAAAGGAGGAAGGAGAGAGAGAGAAAAAAGGATGGAGGGAGAGAGAAGAGGATGGAGGGAGAGGGAGAGAGAAGAGGATGGAGGGAGGGGGAGAGAGAGAGAGAAAAGGATGGAGAGAGAAAAGGATGGAGGGAGAGAGAAGAGGATGGATGGAGGGAGAGAGAAGAGGATGGATGGAGGGAGAGAGAAGAGGATGGAGGGAGAGAGAGAGAGAGAAAAGGATGGAGGGAGAGAGAGAAGAGGATGGAGGGAGAGGGAGAAAGAAGAGGATGGAGGGGGAGAGAGAGAGAAAAGGATGGAGGGAGAGAGAAAAGGATGGAGGGAGAGAGAAGAGGAAGGATGGAGGGAGAGAGAAGAGGATGGATGGAGAGAGTGAGAGAGAAAAGGATGGAGGGAGAGAGAGAAGAGGTTGGAGGGAGAGGGAGAGAGAAGAGGATGGAGAGAGAGAAAAGGGTGGAGGGAGAGAGAAGAGGATGGAGGGAGAGAGAGAAAAGGAAATAAATGGATAGATGGAGAGATAGATAGATAGATAGATAGATAGATAGATAGATAGATAGATAGATAGATAGATAGATAGATAGATAGATAGATAGATAGATAGATAGATAGATAGATAGATAGATAGATAGATGGATAGATGGCATTGGCCAATGCAGTTGTAGCAGTCAGGCACATCCAACAAAATTAGGCAGGTGCCTATTGTCCAATTGTCCACTTCACAGAGGCCCGACACAACCTAGCCACTCTCAGATACTTTGGTATTGAAGCTGTCCAGTGCCCCCGGAGGGGAGGCGACCTTGACTCTTTACTCCTGAGGAGGGAACTATTTTGGATTCATACCCTGGACACCCTCTCCCCTAGAGGTATGAATGAGGATTCATACCCTGGACACCCTCTCCCCTAGAGGTATGAATGAGGATTCATACCCTGGACACCCTCTCCCCTAGAGGTATGAATGAGGATTCATACCCTGGACACCCTCTCCCCTAGAGGTATGAATGAGGATTTATACCCTGGACACCCTCTCCCCTAGAGGTATGAATGAGGATTCATACCCTGGACACCCTCTCCCCTAGAGGTATGAATGAGGATTCATACCCTGGACACCCTCTCCCCTAGAGGTATGAATGAGGATTTACACCCTGGACACCCTCTCCCCTAGAGGTATGAATGAGGATTCATACCCTGGACACCCTCTCCCCTAGAGGTATGAATGAGGATTTATACCCTGGACACCCTCTCCCCTAGAGGTATGAATGAGGATTCATACCC
>NC_140234.1:14023341-14033341 GCF_949987555.1 Borostomias antarcticus
GCTTCCACAGAGTTACACAGGGCTCTCTATCGGCCCCGTCCCTCTGCTGATCTCTCCTTGCTTCCCTGCGGAGTCTCTCCTCCCTTCTACTCCTCTACTCTGCTCTCCTCTATCCTCCTCTTTTCTCTAATACTCTCCTCTGTTCTCCTCTCATCTCCTCTCTTCTCTTCTCCTCTCTTCTCCTCTATTATCTTCTCTTCTTCTCTCTTCTCTTCTCTTCTCTTCTCTTCTCTTCTCTTCTCTTCTCTTCTCTTCTCTTCTCTTCTCTTCTCTTCTCTTCTCTTCTCTTCTCTTCTCTTCTCTTCTCTTCTCTCCTCTCCTCTCTTCTCCTCTCCTCTCCTCTCCTCTCCTGTCCAGATGAGGATGCCGTGTCTCTCCTCTGTTTCTGCTCATACTCTTATTATCTGTGACTCACACCCACTTGCCTCCTTTCCTATCCCTCTCTCCATTCATCATTCATCTTTCTCTCTCTCCTTCTTCCCTCCCCCCTTCTCCAGCCCCCCCCCCCCCCCCCCCATCCATCCCTCCTGTTCTCCTCCCCTGCACCCCCCGCTCATCCCTCCTGTTCTCCTCCCCTGCAGGGCTCATCCCTCCTGTTCTCCTCCCCTGCACCCCCCGCTCATCCCTCCTGTTCTCCTCCCCTGCACCCCCTGCTCATCCCTCCTGTTCTCCTCCCCTGCAGGGCTCATCCCTCCTGTTCTCCTCCCCTGCACCCCCCCGCTCATCCCTCCTGTTCTCCTCCCCTGCAGGGCTCATCCCTCCTGTTCTGCTCCCCTGCACCCCCTGCTCATCCCTCCTCCCTCCCTCCGTGTCTGAAACTTGTTTACCCGTCCGCAGCTGTTTCTCTGCTGTAGTCCGGGTGCTATCGGATCCTCTGCCATCTTGTATCGGTTGCTAATGTGTGGTCACGCTCTCATATGAAGCCAACTCCATATCGCCATGTTGCTGCATCCATATATACAGTACAGCATGTGTACAGTAAAGTATAGAATCAAATCAAAATAAAATATCTGAAAAATATGAAAAATATTTGTTTTGCTGTACGATATTAAGAATATACTGTACGGACACGGTAACAATCTCACTCACACATGCTTTCCCTCTCTCTTGCTCCCTCTCCCCTACCCCCCCCCCCCCCTCTCTCTCTCTCTCTATCTCTCTCTCTCTCTCTCTCTCTCTCTCTTTCTCTCACTCGTCCTCTCTCTGGATTCTATCACGGCCAGGCTTCAGAATCGCCCATATTGCAATGATTAGTTGGCTAGAGAGCAGGAAAGAGAAAAGCAACCAGCCCTGTTGCTGAAACTCTCATCAGATGTTGCGGCCTGGTGGCTGACTGCTTACTGTAGCAAAGTGACTTCTTCTGTGGTGGTGTGGAGGTTTGAAGTCCATGTTTTTAGCGCCTCCACAAACTTCTTCCTGTTTGTCAGGAGAGACTGCCTCACGCGTTGGTGCCCATCGAGACGGGGAGAGCAGAGGTGGTTGTAGAGGGAGAAGGTCTCTGGCAGAGGGATTTGAGCCCTGCACTCGCTTAAGGGAATTACAGAAAGTATGTGTTTATATTTGTGAACCTGCACTACTGACTGCTGCTCCACTTGCACGCACGCACGCACACACACACACACACACACACACACACACACACACACAAAGGCACACGTACTGTACGTACACCACACACGCATACAGCGCACCACACACACATACTCTATAGTGCATCCGGAAAGTATTTATATCCCTTCACTTTTTCCACATTGTGTTAGCCTTATTCCAAAATGGATTAAATGCATTAATCATTCATTATCATTAATTAGATTCATTAAATTCATTTTATTTGGGGAAATTAAATTTCTCAACAAGAAAAAAAAAAGAATTGAATCCATTTTGGAATAACGCTGTAACATAACATAATGTTGAAAAGGAAAGGGGTATGAATACTTTCCAGATGCACTGTTCACCAGACGTGCACACAGTGATGCTGTCCTGGGGTCTAGGACTCCTGAGCACTGATGCAGACTCGAGCGTTGACTGATCCTCAGCGTTGATGAAGACTGAAGCGTTGAGCATTCGGACTAGATGGACACAAGGACTCTCTTCAGTCTGTTTTTCCTTCTTCTTTTCACAGCACTCCTCTCAGTATCAGTTCTCTATTTCCAAGGGTTTATTTCATTCAGTGTCATCATATCAGAACACATCCTAATCTTACAACATCACCAGTACACATTGTTTTATGTGTGTGTCAGCTCTTTAACTGTGCCACTGTGGGGAGTGTGCCACTGTGGGGTGGCTGTAGCTCAGCATGTAGAGCGGATCATCCAATGATCGTAGGGTCATCGGTTCGAATCCCGGCTCCTCTTGACGATGTGTCGAAGCGTCCTTGGGCAAGACACTGAACCCAAAAATTGCTCCCAATGAGCAGGCTAGCGCCCTGCATGGCAGCTGCCGAAATTGGTGTGTGAATGTGTGTGTGAATGGGTGAATGAGAGGCCATCATTGTGAAGCACTTTGAATAAAAGCGCTATATAAGTACAGTCCATTTATCACTTACCATGACAGAGTGAAGCACTGGACTTCTTGTTACTCGACTCAGACTCAACCTTGACAACTCGGCTAATGGGGAGTCTTCTTTGGAGACTCGGACTTGGACTCAGACTCGAACACTGGCGACCCAGACTTGAGATATAGTGACTCAACAACACTGATACTGTACATAAACCACACATACACACACCTTTGTTTGTTTGTAAGGGGCATCGTGTTGTTCCATATGAGCAGTCTCCCCATAGAAGAACCGGTTAAAACTGGCGGTGAAAAGTTGATATCTAAACAGGCCTGCATCTGATGGGGAGAGACGGAGCAGAGAGAGAGAGAGAGAGACAGAGCAGAGAGAGAGACAGAGAGAGCAGAGAGACAGAGCAGAGAGAGAGACAGAGCAGAGAGAGAGAGAGACAGAGCAGAGAGAGAGAGAGAGACAGCAGACCAGGAAGGAGAAAGGAGTGAGATTCGGAGGTGGAAGAGAAGGTTAGAAATAGAATGTAGAGATAAAACAGTAGAGAGAGGTCATTGAAGAAGTGAATGTGTAAACGAACAATACATACTGTATCTACAGTAGGAGAGGAGGGGAAGTGACGGTTGAAGGATGAAAAGAGTGGGAAGATGAGATCAAGAAAAAGGAAGATAGAGATAGAGAGAGGGCAGTGGCTAGTTTCAGTGCAAACTAGAATGGAGAAGTAAGACGCCTCCTTCCCTCCACTAGTCTGGGGGTCCACCTTGGGCAAGTGGTAGTACCCCCTAGCCCCTCTACCTGGGGTTACAGGTAAAAACCCTGATGGACCAAGACCTAAGAGGAAGAGAGACCCAGCCCGGAGGAAGTCCAGGGCCCTCATCTGGAGCCAGGCCCAGATGGAGGGCCCGCCTGCGAGCGCCTGGTGGCCGGGCTTACCATGGAGCCCAGCCCGAAAGAGCAACGTGGAAACACCATCTCCTCCGTCCCGTGGACCCACCACCCGCGGGAGGAACTGTTGGGGTCGGGTGCGCTGCCAACTAGGTGGCAGTGAAAGCAGAGGGCACCGACGGACCGGACCCGAGCAGCAGAGGCTGGCTCTGGGGACATGGGACGTGACCTCGCTGGGGGGGAATGAGCCGGAGCTTGTGAGGGAGGTGGAGTGATACCAATTACACCTGGTAGGGCTAACCTCCACGCACAGCACCGGCACCGGAACCAAACTCCTGGATAGGGGTTGGACCCTGTTCTTTTCCGAAGTTGCCCACAGTATGAGGCGTAAGGCAGGTGTGGCTATACTAGCTGGCCCCCAGCTGAGCGCCTCTGTGCTGGAGTTCAACCCAGTGGACGAAAGGGTCGCCTTCCTGCACCTTGGGACTGTGGGGGGGGGGGACTCTGACTGTGGTTTGTGCTTATGCACCGAACAGCAGTTCAGAGTACTCAGCCTTCCTGAAGACCCTAAGTGGAGTCCTATTTGGAGCTCCTGCAGGGGACTCCACTGTCCTATTGGGAGACTTCAATGCACACATGGGCAATGATGGAGAAACTTGGAGGGGCGTGATTGGGAGGCATGGCCACCACGATCTGAACCCGAGTGGTGTTTTGTTGTTGAACTTCTGTGCTAGTCACGGTTTGTCCATAACAAACACCATGTTCGAACACAAGGATGCCCACAAGTACACCTGGCATCAGAACACCTTAGGCCGAAGATCGACGATAGATTTTGTTATCGTATCATCCGATCTGAGGCCATGTGTTTTGGACACTCGGGTAAAGAGAGGGGCAGAGCTGTCCACTGATCACCATCTGGTGGTGAGCTGGTTTCGATGGCGGGGGAAACCTCTGGACAGACCTGGAAAACCCAAGCGTGTAGTGAGGGTGAACTGGGAACGTCTGGAGGAAGAGCCTGTCCGGAGAGATTTCAATTGCCACCTCCGGCGGAGCTTCTCTGGCATCGCTGTGGAGGTTGGGGACATCGAGCATGAGTGGTCGGTGTTCAAAGTCTCCATTGCTGAAGCTGCAGCTGGGAGCTGCAGCCTGAGGGCCATAGGTACCTCAAGGGGGCGGTAACCCTAGGACACCGTGGTGGACAGCGGTGGTCAGGGAAGCCGTCCGACTGAAGAAGGAGGCCTTCCGGGATATGATAGCCCGGGGGACTCCAGAAGCAGTTGCAGGGTATTGTTGGCTTTTGGCGTTTTTCTTCTTCTGTTGCTCTGCGTTGTGTATTTTTTTGTAAGCCTTGATAAGAGTTGCAGCACCATCTAATTATGAACCACGATGTGAATAGCCTTCTTGTTGTGGTAGTCATTGATGAAATCACCCAACACGGGATTGGAAGCGGCGACAGATGATAGATTTATTGTACAAAGATACATCACATGGAACACTGGGATGTTTCCCTAGTCTCTCTTTCTCCCTGCTTCTCTGCTGGCTGCGACTGTGGCGCGAAGTCAAGGCCTTAGACTTCCCTCCCCGCATGGTGTTATCAGCGGGCCTGCCTGCTGGGAGCAGCGAATCTGTCCGTCCGAGTTGCCTACCGTTTCCAAATCGAAGTCTCAAGGTTTGGTTGAGACATTAAATAGTGCTCTCTCGGCCCACCCCCCACGCCTAAGCCTGCCCCTTTAGGGCCTAGTGAAGCTTGATTGGTGGAGGAGTGACCATACAGATGTGTCGCCTGTCACCCTAACAGGATATCTTAATCACCATTGGTTGTCAGTCTAGGTTGTGTCTGTTTATAGTGTCCCATAGAGATGTGTCATTAATACCCCAGAGGAGAGGCCCCCCCTGTGGCCTAAGTGTGACCTCTTGACACCCACTACCCCGAACGGCCACAGCAGCATCAGCTGTCTCCCTCACTCTATCGACTACACGAGTGTCCACGTGAAAACAAACAAACACATTAAATCAAATACATAGCAGTAATACTCTGTAGATGTTAGAGACATTTCTCCCTAGATTCTGCAGTATCGACTGGCCCGGAGGGCTACAGCTTCGGCTGTGACCAAGGCAAAGCCTTGCGTGTGTGCCAATTATAGAGGCTTCACATTACTCAGCATCCCAGGGAAAGTGTACTCCAAGGTGCTGGAAAGGAGGGTCCGGTCGATAGTTGAACCTCAGATCGAAGAGGAACAATGCGGATTTCGTCCCACCGACCAGCTCTTCACTCTCGCAAGGATCTTGGAGGGGGCTTGGGAGTTTGCCCAACCTGTCTACATGTGTTTTGTGGACTTGGAGAAGGCTTACGACCCGGTCCCTCGAGAGGTCTTGTGGAGGGTTATGCGGGAGTATGGGGTGAGGGGATCCCTACTTAGGGCCATCCAATCCCTGTACACCCAGAGCGAGAACTGTGTCCGTGTCCTTGGCAGTAAGTCATCTTCCTTTCCGGTTGGAGTTGGCCTCCGCCAGGGCTGCACTTTGTCACCAATCCTGTTTGTGATTTTCACGGACAGGATATCGAGGCGTAGTCATGCGGAGGTGGGTTTGCAGTTCGGTGAGCTGGGGATCACGTTGCTGCTATTTGCAGATGATGTGGTCCTGATGGCATCATCTGCCTGCGACCTCCAACACTCTCTGGATAGGTTCGCAACTGAGTGTGAAATGAGTCCAAGTGAAGGAGTTCAAGTATCTGGGGGTCTTGTTCACGAGTGAGGTTCTGCAGTCGCTTTACCGCACTGTTGTGACGAAAAGAGAGCTGAGCCAAAAGGCAAAACTCTCGATCTACCGGTCTATCTTGTCCCCACCCTCACCTATGGTCATGAAGGATGGATCATGACCGAAAGAACGAGATTACGGATACAAGCGGCCGAAATGAGTTTTCTCCGGAGGGTGGCTGGGGTCTCCCTGAGAGATCGGGTGAGAAGTTCAGTCATCCGGGAGAGACTCGGAGTAGAGCCGCTGCTCCTTTGCGTCGAAAGGAGCCAGTTGAGGTGGTTCGGGCATCTAGTGCTCCTCTATGCCTCCTGGGCGCCTCCCTAGGGAGGTGTTCCAGGCGTGTCCGGCTGGGAGGAGGCCACGGGGTAGACCCAGGACTAGGTGGCGGGATTACATCTCCGCACTGGCCTGGGAGCGCTAAAGATTCCCCAGGCAGAGCTGGTTGATGCTGCCAGGGAAAGGGATGTCTGGGGCCCCCTGCTGGAACTGCTGCCTCCGCGACCCGACCCCGGATAAGCGGATGAAGATGGATGGATGAGCGGATGAAGATGGATGGATGGATGGATGGATGGATGGATGGATGGATGGATGGATGGATGGATGGATGGATGGATGGATGGATGGATGGATGGATGGATGGATGGATGGATGGATGGATGGATGGATGGATGGATGGATGGATGGATGGATGGATGGATGGATGGATGGATGGATGGATGGATGGATGGATGGATGGATGGATGGATGGATGGATGGATGGATGGATGGATGGATGGATGGATGGATGGATGGATGGATGGATGGATGGATGGATGGATGGATGGATGGATGGATGGATGGATGGATGGATGGATGGATGGATGGATGGATGGATGGATGGATGGATGGATGGATGGATGGATGGATGGATGGATGGAGATAGAGAGAGATTACTATTCTTACACTTTGCCTTCAGCACTAGATTATGCTCTTAGTCACTTATTTTAGAAAGGAGATGCACTTGTGAGTTCTGGCAAGTAGTAGTACACTGACTTTTCCTACGATAAATGCAATTGTTAGTCGCTTTGGATAAAAGCATCTGTTAAATGACTAATGTAATAATGGGATTTGTAGAGGTATGGGTGAGACTCATTGACAATTTCTTCATAACTGTGTGTGTGAGTGTCTGAGTGAGTGTGTGTGTGTGTGTGTGTGTGTGTGTGTGTGTGTGAGTGAGTGAGTGAGTGAGTGAGTGTGTGTGTGTGTGTGTAATCCTCCTTTTTCATCTTCACACAAGGCCTGCAAAGTGATGATCGTATCACGCATAACAACAGATCACTTTCAGCAAAGTACAAATATGTGCTGACAAATCACATAACAAATCACATAACAAATCAAGCAGCATCGTTTTGCTGGACAGATTTTCCCCTCGTTTTGCTGTTGGGTTGCCAGATCCGTGATTCACTTCCTGTTAACAGTCGGCCGGCTGAGTCCGTCTATACAGGCAAGTGGCTGCGGTCAGTTAAGTCCCCCTGGCCTATAGGGCTCTGTTAAAACAGGAGGGGGGGTTTTCTCTAATGCATCTGCAGACAGACAGGGAGACCGAGTCAAGGGTCTCTGCGGAGGATTCTACAGACAGAATGTGTTTTTGCAAACAGAGTGATTCCATTGCCAGGATGCATTAAGGTTCCCCAGAGAGAACGTTCATACTGTATGGCCTAAGTATAGAACAGACGTAGTTGTTTCTCAGTAGTAGAGAGACAGACATTTCCTTTAGAACGGGTGTGTAGTTTCGAGGAATAGATGGCAAAAGGTATGAGTCAAACACGCACGCGCATGCCCGCCACACACACACACACACACACACACATACACGCACTCCTCCCCCTCAGCATTGAGCAACTGATGGCTCTGGGGCAATGCTAGAAGTGCGGTGTGTTTCTGTGTGTACTTACGCTTACAGACACACACACACACACAAATAAACACACACCGTCTCATTGCGTGGTCAGGGGCCTCACAGTAGGTTAAGGAAGGGGTCCTCATTGAGATCCGGTTGAGTGTGATTACATACTGGATGACAAAACGATGGATGAGGAAGAACTCATCCTCTCACCAACCAGCTATGGGCCGCTGTATTTACTGTAATGAAGCTTTCCATGAATCAAGTAAAAGGCAGTTGTCCATGTCGGTGTCAGACATCTCATCTCCATGAGCTCAGCAGGGCAGCAGACATTGGGAAACAGGGAGAGACAGAGGCCAGACAGGTTTTTTGATCAGTTTTATTATTATTATTATTAATGTATGTATTTGTTTATTTATTTTTATTGTTTATTTTTTTCTTATGATTCTTGTCAGTACATTTTTTTTTTTTATCACTCCAAGGCTTCGGAAATACAAATGTGTTTTCTGTGCCAGTAGAGCACGTCCAATTCAATTGTGAGAAACGAAGAGAGAAGCGGAGGGAGAGAGATGGGAGAAAACCAGGTTTGTGGTCGGTTTGAGACATGAGGGTGTGGGAGGCTGACAGGAGGGAAAAGATGGCCGCCGAGAGAGAAACTGAGAGTGCGCGTGAGGGAGGCCGAAACGGAGACACGTACAGTACATGGAAAGTGACGCGACGCCGGGGGAGGAGGACAGGAGGAGGGAGGTGAGGAGATGACGCTGTGAAAGAAGGTGATGAAGACAATGAAAAGGTTGAGAGATGGTAAATGTGGCGAGAGGGTTTTCAGAGAGATAGGAGACAGCTGGCCGACCTGTTCTGGCGGTCTGTGTCAGCCCACGGCTCGGATATGAGAACGGCTCTGAACTGTTGACACCCTCAACACTCTCAGCTCTGATTTGGGATCGTTGTCTAATTGTGTAGATAAGCCACAGGCCTAGTGTTTTCAGGGGAAACCCCGTGGTGTGTGTCGCGTGTGTGTCAGTTTTAGGATCACTGGCGGGAGAATGACAACAGGATGTGATGTATTTCACGCGTTGTTCTCACAGAGAGTTGCATCGGGAAGCGCTGAGAAGTTTCCTAGGTAACCGAGTTGTATCGGTTGACTCCTCAATATAAATACCGCCCACCTGCGTTCCTGAGAGGCGGTCACGCGCGGGCGAGTCAGAGGAGCCGAGATCGAACTGCAGCGTGGGCGTGCGAGGCTGGAAGCAATACTGGCGAGCGACAAAGTGACACCTGTTAAACAAATCCCTCAGCATCCCTGCTGCAGTCTTGCTGAACCCTCTCTCTCTCTCTTTCTTCTTTTTATTCGTTTGGTTCAGTTGTTTCTCCTCTCCCCCCCAGGCTCGGGGCCGAGGGGCTATCCTTTTACCAACCGCTCTCACCTCCAGGAGCCATGTCACCATTTCGTCATCCACAACCGCCAAGCCACGCATTCCGTTGTTTGCCGAATATATCGGACAGTCCTGGATGACGTGGTCTGCGGTTTGTTCCTCGGCGCCACACTCGCACGCCGCACGGGATAACAAGCCCCATCTGTGCAAGCGACTCTCTCTCTCTCTCAATCTATCTCTCCTTCTCCCTCCTTCCCTCTGTCTACCCTTCTCCATCCTTCCCTCTCTCGCTTTCCCTCCCTCCTCTCACAGCCTGCCGGAGTCTCTATCGGTTTCCTCCGTCAGGTCGTTTCCTGTTTGCAGCCAGAGTGGCGGCCGGTGCCGCGTCCAGCATCCTCACATCCCGCCCTAATGACTCCTGGGACGAGGTGCTAACTGTCCCCCAAGAGCCAAGATGGAGGCTAATGTGCCTTACACCGACGGCCATTATGGGGCCTGTTTCCTCACAGACAGCAGACCCAAATGGCCTGACACAAATGGGTCCCATACTATACAGTACAGTAGATGCAAATGGCTGTCATGGCTAGTGTG